>NC_044032.1:146171598-146446598 GCF_901765095.1 Microcaecilia unicolor
TTTGGCTTTCAGAAAGGGTGTGACTTAACTCTGAACCCAGAGAAGAATTTTGTCTACAAAGGCAGAGAGATAAGTTTCCTTTCTGTTGAAGCTCTGTAGCTGTCCAGATGATTTATCACTATTTAACTTGTCAATTTGGTTCAGTTCCTCTTCCAGGTTCACCTAGATTTCTTTCAGGTCCTCTACATCGTCACCCTTGAAAACCTAATGGTCCCACAGATTCTCTCACAGGCTTTCTGCTTCTGATGTACCTGAAAAAGGTGTTACTATGAGTTTTTGTCTCCATATCAAGTTTTTATTCATATACTCTTTACGCCTTCTTTACCAGTGCTTTGAATCTAGCTTGACACTGCTTATGTTGCTTCTTACTTTCTTCCATCATATCCTTTTTCCATTCTTTGAAGGATGTCGTTTAGCTCTAATAGCCTCTTTCACTTCACCTTTTAACTATGATGACTGTCATTTGCTTTTCTTTCCACCTTTATTAATATGAGGAATACATCTGGTCTGGACTTCCACAATGGTATTTTGGTTTGAAGTCCAAACTTTTGCAGCTAACCCTTTGAGCTTGTTTTTAACCATTTCCCTCATTTTGTCATAGTTATCCTTTCAAAAATTGAATGCTGCTACAATATAACTCCAATACCTGAAGAAATGGTGTGCACACTTGCTTATATATTTTTGGATTTATGTTGCACCATTTTATTGTTCACTTAAAGTGTGTTGCATTCAGGTACGGTAGATATTTCGCTATAGGCTTACAATTTAACTTTACACCTGAGACAATGGAGGACAGTGACTTTCCCTACATAAAAAATTGGTTTTAAACAAGTCAAGACCAATATTAATGGGTTCTCCAGTTACACTCAAAACCAGCCAATGAATTTAATATTAATAACATCTTTTTATTATTAAAGATGTTCAAGAGGTTAACAGTTTATCCTCAAAATAACAGGTGTCAATAACATACACATTTAATTTACAGTGCTTCAAAACTAATGTTGCCAGAGATTCAATCTTACAAGAATAACTTTAGATAAGTATTTAGCACAATTAGGGTCTCTTTTATCAAGCCATGCTAGCAGCCTTTGGTGCAGTAATGCCGACAAAGCCCATTCACTTTGAATGGGCTCCATCGGCACTGTTGCACAGGATCTGCTAAATTGACATGATAAAAGAGGACCTTTAACATATGCCATTTGTTTTCACCAAACTGGTTCAGTTATATCAGCTCAATTATGAATTTGACACTTTGTTTCACCCTTTTTGTTTTTCAGGAACTACGGAGATCCTGTCCCTATCCACACACTCAAAGCAGGTATTTATATATGTTTATTTTGCTCTGCCCGTTTGTCTCTCTCTATATATCTCTGTTTATTTCTGTGTGTACACATTTTAAATATCACAGGAGGGACATAATTGAACATCGCTGGCCAAATAGATCGCCGGCGATCTATGTTGGCGACAGCACTACAGCTGGTCGGAACCGTATTATCGAAAAGGATGGCCGGCCATCTTTTTTTTCGATAATACGGTTTAGCCCGGCCAAATGCCGTGGAGTTCGCCGGGTTTGAGATGGCCGGGTTTGTTTTTCAGCGATAATGGAAAGTTATATTGGCCATCTCAAACCCCGGCCAAATCCAAGGCATTTGGCCGTGGGAGGAGCCAGCATTTTTAGTGCACTGGCCCCCCTGACATGCCAGGACACCAACCAGCCACCCTAGGGGTCACTGCGGTGGACTTCAGAAAAGCTCCCACCACGTGCATAGCTCCCTTACTTTGGGATCTGAGCCCCCCAAACCCACTACCCACAAATGTACTGCACCCACTAAAATTGCTCCAGGGACCTGCATACATGCAGGCCTCTAGGACTTGTTGCTGCGGTATAACCTTGGCACACCAGTTGACACCTGAAGACTAATCTCTTTGAAAAAGTCCTTTATTTGAATAAGCACGTTTACTCACAGTTAACTGCAGATCAGAGGTTGTGCCCCACTGGCAAAGAGTCCCCTGGTACTAAGATTAGCAGTAGGTCAGAGATGGCACAATGGTGTACAATGCACTCTTTCAGCACCATTGAAGGTAAGAACTACCTTCTCTAACGTGGGTAACACAGGAAAGGGAACTAAAACTGGCTTACAAAAATGGCCACTACCGCATGGACTACAACAGGAAACAAAACAGGGCACACTCTGATCCAGTTAGCAGGGGGGAAAAGCACCATGGGAGTAGAGCCCAGTACCCTACACCCACCACAATGCATTGCTAATGTGACTCTCTGCAGGGCACCTAACAGAAAAGGTGTCACACTCACCCCAGAGCCACATCGCAACCAGGGTAAGGCTGTCGGAGGATACAACACATTCTGCTGTCATGGAGGTGGGTACGGCATTTGAGGCTGGAAACAGGCTGGAAAAAAGGTTTTGAGTTTTATTTTTTTAGTTTGGAAGGGGATTGGTGACCACTGGGGGAGTATGGGGAGGTCATCCCCCATTCCCTCCAGTGGTCATCTGGTCAGTTGGGGCACCTTTTTGAGGCTTGGTCCTGAAAATAAAAGGACCAAGTAAAGCCGGCGAAATACTGCTTAACGCTGCTTTTTTTTTCCATTATCGGCGAAAGCCGGCCATCTGGTAGCCACACCCATGCCCGCCCATGTCCCGCCTTCACTAATCTACCGACACGCCCCCTTGAACTTTCACCAGCGAAGCGACAGGAAAGCGGCGATGCTGTCAAAAATGCCGCTTTCGATTAAACCGATTTCGCCGCTTTTAAGAAATCGCCGGCCATCTCCCGATTTATGTCGGAAGATGGCTGGCGATCACTTTCGATTATAAGCTGGACAGTCACTTAGCTCTCCTAGGGGCCCTTTTACAGAGCGGTGGTAAGCCATTTTTTTCAGGTTTTATTGTCTGCAGGAAAAAGGGCCCTGGCACGTGGGGAAATGGCCCCCACCACCTATGCATGGCCCTTTTCCCCGCAGCTTAGTAAAATTACCCTTCATTTTTCTTCCCAGAACTCTTGATCATCAAGTGCCAGCTAGATCTTCTGGATATTGTCACTCAGGTACACAAGGTAAATAGTCAAGCCTGACTCACTAGTGAGTTCCATCCTTTTCAGCATGTCCTTCTCCAGAATTCTTTTTTGTATTTGTAAAATTACCTCAGCAGATAAATGAATAATTGTTACATCCTTGTTACGTCGGTGACAGGCAAAATGGTAGAGACTATTATAAAGAACAAAATTACAGAGCATATTCAAAAGCATGGATTAATGAGACAAAGCCAACATGAATTTAGTGAAGGGAAATCTTGCCTCACCAATCTACTATATTTCTTTGAAGGGATGAACAAACATGTGGATAAAGGTGAGCCAGTTGATATTGTGTATCTTGATTTTCAAAAGGCGTTTGACAAAGTACCTCTTGAAACACTCCAGAAGAAATTGGAGAGTCATGGGATAGGAGGTAGTGTTCTATTGTGGATTAAAAGCCGGTTAAAAGATATAAAACAGAGAGTAGGGTTAAATGTTCAGTATTCTCAATGGAGAAGGATAGATAGTGGGGTTCCCCAGGGGTCTGTGTTGGGACCTCTGCTTTTAAACTTATTTATGAATGATTTAGAGTTGGGAGTGAGGTAATTAAATTTGCTGATGTCACAAAGTTATTCAAAGTTGTTAAATTGCAAGAAGACCTTACAAGACTGGGAGACTATCCAACTTATTTTCGAAAGTGATCGCCGGCCATTTCCCGACATAAATCGGGAGATGGCCAGTGATTTCTTAAAACCGTCGAAATCGGTATAATCGAAAGCGGCATTTTTGACAGCATCGCCGCTTTCCCGTCGCTTCGCCGGTGAAAGTTCAAGGGGACGTGTCGGTAGCTTAGCGAAGGCGGGACATGGGCGGGCATGGGCGTGGCTACCAGATGGCTGGCTTTTGCCGATAATGGGAAAAAAAAGCGGCGTTAAGCAGTATTTTGCCGGGTTTACTTGGTCCTTTTAGTTTCACAACCAAGCCTCAAAAAGATGCCCCAACTCACCAGATGACCACCGGAAGGAATCGGGGATGACCTCCCCGTACTCCCCCAGTGGTCACCAACCCCCTCCCACACTAAAAAAATAAAAATAAAAACATTTTTTGTCAGCCTCTATGCCAGCCTCAAATGCCATACCCACCTCCGTGACAGCAGAATGTGTTCTATCCTTTGACAGCCTTTCCCTGGTTGTGATGTGGCTCTCGGGTGAGTGTGACACCTTTTCTGTTAGGTGCACTGCAGAGTCACATCAGAAATGCATTGTGGTGGGTGTAGGGTACTGGGCTCTACTCCCATGGTGCTTTTCCCCCTGCTAACTGGGTCAGAGTGTGCCCTGTTTTGTTTCCGGTAGTCCATGAGGTAGTGGCCATTTTTGTAAGCCAGTTTTATTTCCCTTTCATGTGTTACCCACGTTAGAGGACTTAGTTATTACCTTGAATGTTACTGAAAGAGGGCATTGTACACCATTCTGCCAGCTCTGACCTACTGCTTATCTCAGTACCAGGGAGACTCTTTGCCAGTGGGGCACAACCTCTGATCTGCAGTTAACTGTGAGTACACGTGCTTATTCAAATAAAGGACTTTTTCAAAGAGATTAGTCTTCAGGTGTCAACTGGTGTGCCAGGGTTATACAGCAGCAACAAGTCCTAGAGGCCTGCATGTATGCAGGTCCCTGGAGCACTTTTAGTGGGTACCGCAGTGCACTTAAGGCAGGCGCACCCATGCCCATCCCCCTACCTGTAACACTTGTGCTGGTAATGGAAGCCCTCCAAAACCCACTGTACCCACATGTAGTTGCCCCCTTCACCCCTAAGAGCTAGGGTAGTGTTGTACATGTGTGGGTAGTGGGTTTTGGGGGTGGGGTTGGGGGGCTCAGCACCCAAAGCAAGGGAGCTATGCATGTGGGAGCCTTTTCTGAAACCCACCGCACTGACCACTAGGGTGCCCAGTTGGTGTCCTGGCATGTGAGGGGGACCAGTGCACTACAAATGCTGACTCCTCCCACGATCAAATGCCTTGGATGTCGCTGGGTTGGAGATGGCCGACATTTTTTTCCATTATTGCTGCAAAACAAAACCGGCGATCTCAACCCTGGCGAACTCTGGCATTTGGCCGGGCTAAACTGTATTATCGAAAAAAAAGATGTCCGGCCATCTTTTCTGATAATACGGTTCCGGCCAGCTGTAGCGCCGCCACCAAAATAGATTGCCAGCGATCTATTTCGCCAGCGACGTTCGATTATGCCTCTCTATGAATCCAAATGGCAGATGGTGTTTAATGTGAGCAAGTGCAAAGTGATGCATGTGGGAAAGAGGAACCCAAATTATAGCTACGTAATGAAAGGTTCCACATTAGGAGTCACCGACCAGGAAAGGGATCTAGGTGTCATCGTTGATGATAGTTTCAAACCTTGTGCTCAGTGTGCAGCAGTGGCTAAGAAAGGAAATAGAATGTTAGGTATTTAGGAAAGGAATAGAAAACAAAAATGAGGAAGTTATAATGCCTTTGTATCGCTTCACGGTGCAACCGCACTTCAAATAATGTGTGCAATTCTGGTCACTGTATCTTAGAAAAGGTACAGAGAAGGGCGATGAAAATGATAAAGGGGGTGTAATGATTTCCCTATGAGGAAAGGCTAAAGCAGCTAGGGCTGTTCAGCTAGGAGAAAAGACAGCTGAGGGGAGATATGATAGAGGTCTATAAAATGATGAGTATAATGGAATGGGTAGACTTTAATCACTTGTTTATTCTTTCTAAAAATACTAGGACTAGGGGGCATGTGATGAAGCTACAAAGTAGTATTTATTCACTCAATGTCTGGAATTCATTGTCAGAGATTGTGGTAAAAGCAGTTAGCTTAGTGTGGTTTAAAAAAGGTTTGAATAGCTTCCTAAAAGAAAAGTCCATAAGCCATTATTAAAATAGACTTGGGGAAAATACATTGCTTATGTCTAGGATAAGCAGCATAAAATGTATTGTACATTTTTGGGATCTTGCCAGGTACTTCTGATCTGGATTGGCCACTGTTGAAAACAGGATACTGGGCTTGACGGACCTTCAGTCTGTCCCAGTATGGCAATACTTACGTTCGTATGTTCTTATCCTGCTAGTTTAATCTATTTTTATTCTCAGACACTCAGGGTAACACATTTTCATACTATTATTCATATACTCTCTCCTTCAAACATTTCTTCATTTTCCAACCAACCATATATATTTGAGACATTCAATTAAGAAATATGTATCATTACGGCAATTATGTTCTATGGTTGCTGGTAAACTGATTGTACCTGTTTTGAATCGTTTGCAGTTGAAAGGGGACCTTTTCAATTACTAGTCCAACAGGATGGAACAAATTGCCCTCTAGACTGAAAAATTAGATTCATTTGCTGACATTTAAACACCATCTGAAGGTACATTTATTGTGCATGCCCTATTTTGTTAATATTGAACATACAGTATCTAATGCTTTGCTTGGCATGCATGTACTCCTGACTGGTTGTGGGGGACACTACGGAAAGTATGCAGTATGGATTGCTCTTTATTGTATTTGTGTCATTGTTATGTATGGGTTATTTTTTAATGTATGTCTTTTGTTCCTCACCCTAGATAAGGGTGGTTTATAAATGAATAAATCTAAATGTAAACTACTAATCACATTCTCCAACAAGAGTTTGCACATACACCAGACACCCTAGTCTGACCCCAGTACAGCCCTGGGCTCTACTGCATTGTTTCCCTAGCACTGCCTTCCAGATTGTCTGTGAACTTGGAGTGCAGTCCAGGTCCACAGGTGCCTTAGCTCTGCCTCTAATCTGGCATCTCTCTTCCTTGCATACTGGTAACTCCTCTCAGTCCCCTCAGATGCTACAACCACAGGACTGCTACAAGCAGCCAAGGACCTAAGCTCTGTCATGGCTGAGCATTCCAAGACCTATTGTAGCCCTTTCATTGATTATTGCTCTTATTCATCATCATCTTCCCATTTGTATCCATTTTGGTTAGTTTCTTCTTTGCAAGCTATACTTTCTTCAACCCCATTCATATACAGTGGTTTTATTTCCTCTTCAATAAATGCAACATGCACAGTTAACTTTTACATAGGTTGATCTTTCTGCATGACCTCCAACTCCTTGTGGATTCTCATCCTGAGTTCTATCTGCAAAGGGGTTTTTCTAAAGCAGCAGAGTTCTCATTTTCTATTTCTATTCCTGGCAACTCCACTTCATTAGAATTAATAGTCTAACATTTACTTCAGGAATAATTCTTCTTTTACAAAACCTGCATCATATCTGGGTCCCTATTGATTTCTACAGCTTCTTCCATTACTTCCTTCATATCTAAATCTATATTTAATGGAGGGATTTCTACTGTGACTTCTGTTCCTCTATTGTCTGATTTTCCTCCATCTTTTTTCCACTTTCTCAGCTTTCATTGAGTCACTCTGGCTTTTAATATTTTCCTCATTCTTCCTTTTTTCTCTGACAGCTTCAATATTTCTTTAATTTCATCCAATTTTTCACTCATTCAAGTTGTTGTGCTCTTTCCTCACTCTGTTTATGCTCTTCTGTTGTAGGAGTTTAATATTCTACCATATTTAAGATCTTATTCTACCATATCACTGGCTTGGGATTTGGATGACTCCCTTTTTTGAAATGTGGACTAGGCTCTCTTTGTCATTCGTGACTCAGCCTTTGCTCACACCAAGGCTTGAGGCTCTCAAACCTCTCTGGCCTCTCATAACTGAAGTCCTCTTCAACTTCCAACTCAGCCCTGCAGAACTGCTGTATATATATCCTGCTTGCACATATCTATAACAAATGACAGGTTTTGTCTCGTTCTAATTATCCTAGTATGAAAATCACTTCAGATTCTTGGAACTTTGTTGATGGTACTGTTCATCTCTTACTCCATCTCCAGGGCTCATTTTGACCTTCCTTGATGTCATTCTGTTTGAGTACAGTTCTTTTATTCCAATTCCTCTCTGAACAAAAGTGCATTCATCTGGGTGCCTGGGTTCTTCTTCTTGTTTTTTTGTGGCTCCGTCTAGTATGGTCATTTAAGTTTGAAATTTTGTATGCCATCCTACTATAACTCCAGCTGAGAGAAAACTCTATCAGAAATAATATCAAGTGTTACTCAGAGACAACCCAAATTATACACAAACACCCAGAATTTTACACTTCACTTTAAAATTTTAACAGGTTAGATCTAGGCAAGAATCCTGCCAACTACGCCAAATATGAGCTTTGCCCTCTCTGTAACAGAGTCTTACCTTACTACTTGCTGCTTATCTGCAGTTGTGTAGGCCATTCCCTCTAGTGAGAACTAACTCTGGGAAGGCAAAAGTATACAGAAATATTTTTTTCATTAGTGAAAAGAATGTAAACATAACAGTATAGTAAAGTGAAATAAAAGAAATAATATACATTCTTTCTTAATGCCTTCTATTTCTGTTTATATAGCCCTAACTGGATCCAGTGTACAAATCTAGATGAAATAAGCAATGCATCAAAAAGGTATATTCAATTATAGTTTAATAACTCTGCAAACATCAAATTGCCTTTTTAATTAACAAGGGAATGTTCCTTTGTGGATATTTTTGTCTTTCAAGTGCTGTAATCTTTGAGGAACTCAGAATACACATAAATACATTTTTAAAATTTTATGTTTTGTTCTATTTCTATTCTCTCTTTGTCTTCTGTTTCTCCCTTAGTCACTCAGGTCACCAACTTTTCTCCTATATTGCCTTTCTTTATTGTTGTAACCTAGAGTTCCTTTTCAGCATTTTCCTTCTTTTGCCACTTACTCCCTAGATTTAACAACTCAAAAGAAATCCTTATCCCTATACATAAGCTTTAGTGGGTGACAAATGCTTGTAAAACAGGGCTTTTCCCCCCTATCTAGCTACCCAAAAATTAAATGAATAATTGTTTTTCTTCTATCTAATCCACCCAGTGTTTAGATAAAATTCATTTTACATGCACACTCTCAACCATAGAACTGATTATCAGTAAGTAGAGCTCTCTTACATTGCTCCTCCATCTCAGGCTTAAGTTTTGTCACCAAGTATTGTGATAGTTAAAATACTACTACTACTACTATTTAACATTTCTAGAGCGCTACAAAGTGTGCGCAGCGCTGTACAAACACAGAAGAAAGACAGTCCCTGCTCAAAGAGCTTACAATCTAATAGACAAAAAGTAAAGCATAGACCAACAGCATATCATTTGAATTTACCAAAATATTTCTCCTTCTTTAGTGGTCTCAGAAGAGGCTCTACTAGAGTTAAGCATCAATTCTCATTGTACCCCATGTGACAAGGAATGACAGCTTACTGGAATAAAAGTTACTTTTATTTAGGTGACTAGAACTTTAAAATTCCTTTTTGTATCCTTTAAGTACGCTAATTTTAAACTTTACTCCAGTCAGGTTAACCTTCATGTATTACTAGTAAATGTGCCAAAAAGCAGACCAAAACTTAAAATGATTGAAAATGGCTTGAGTCAACTATTATTTTTAAAAAATAATGAAGCCACTTGCTGTGATATAAATTAATCTCTGTAAAAGAGATGTATCTATAATCAAACCATCCACCTAATCTCTTCATTGCTGTCAGTTTTAGTTTACATACTTGACAGCTTAACAAGGAACAACCTATAAAGAATTCTAAAGCTGACTTCCAAAACTCAATAAATCTGTCAACTCCAGACAACCTGTCAGCTTTAAAACTCATTTTCCCAGATTTTAGAACTTTAGGCACTCAGCCTATATGATAATTATTTCTCACAGGTTCCGTTTTTTCCACTCTTTCAAAGCCTTATAAATTTATTCAGACTCTCCCAGCTTATAATTTCCTGTAAAGTCACCAATCTACAGACATCAATAAGAACCTACTAAATATTGCAGGGATGTTAATGTTAAGTACATAATCACATGCTCATTTACCATAAAATCCCCTCCTTTTTTTCAAACTTTTCTAATAGCAGAGCAAACTGACACCTGCTGCCAGCTGTGCCTACATGTCCTTTTTCTGTCCTGCACATAGCCCAACACCAATTAAAAGCAGAAAATGCCTTGATCCCATTTACTTTTTATACCTTGCTAAGGTCTCCAACTTTTTCATCATCATTTTTGCAGTCTCTCTTCTGTGGTGTACATGATCTCTGCTGCATGGTTCCACTATCATAAGTTGGCTACCTCTATGCAGATGCCCAGCATGATTTTTTGCAGCATGTATAAGCTTTAACCCCACCACAAAAATTTTTGGGAGAGCCTTTCCAGGCTTCCCCCCAACTGAGGGTTACCATATGGCTCCAGAAAAAGGAGGACACATTGATCCAGTCCAGGTTTTGCATCTAGTGAAAGCAATGGAAGTAAAACCCAGGACTGTCTCAATCTGTCTTCCTGTTTCTGGAGCCATATGGCAACCCTATCGGAGTGAAGAGAGTGTTTGAACAGCATTCATATTACCACTCCTTTTCGTTTATTCAATTGAGCTGTTTTTTTCAACATATTTTAGAAGACCAATGGTTGCAGTTTTCTGTACATTTGTTTTCATCAATACATATTCACCATATTTTGGCAGTAAAAGATCATTGTGTAACCCCTAAAGCAGCCCTGTTAGGCGAAACACGGCCTGTGTCGGGCTGATCTGTACATTAGATTTACAATAATAAACTATTGTTTGTCTTATATCGATCTGCTTTGTCATTTTTCCTCCTTTTTCTGGAGCCATATGGTAACCCTACCCCAACTCACTCTTCTCATCCTCCAAGCCCAGTCCTGCATCTTTGGTACCAGCCCAACTCCCTTAGCCTGGACCCAGGCTCTGAGTCATTCCCATGCATGCATAAAGGTTTGCACATGCATGGAAGCTTCCCAGCCAGGCCTGACACAACCTGGCTTTCCTCACTCACTGGCCCTCTGACTAGCTCCATGAGGTGTTCCGGCATGCATATGTAAAGACTCACATATATACAGAAGAGCCTGGGTCAGGCCTAGCACAGCTGTCATGACCTCTTCTGAACCACATCATTATCTCTACTTTCGGCTTTTCCCAGCTCTAATTTTTCTGCGCTTCCTCACGTATGCCTTTTCCTGCCAGCAACAGCTTCATCATGTGCACCTGTATATACACCAGGCACCATTCAGACCCTTCCTACTAGCTCCAACCCAACATCCCAATTTTAAAAAATTGGGCAACATTAGCAGGATATAAACCCCATCTTCCTGGTTTCAGGGTCTGCACTCTAAGCACTAGGCTACTCCTCCAGCCTTTATGATAAAGGTTGCATTTTTTGGTCCTACTAATAGTAGGAAAAGGAATAGAGGGCTAGGTAAATTAAAGACTTTCCATAGCTTCTAGCCCTAGAGCAAGCAATGCTCTAACTACTTTACCCTCTGCACCAATAATGACTAAGTTTTACAAAGAAGGGGCTAAGAACTATCAGAATAGCTTAAAGATGTCCATAATGTCCTATTTTCCCAGTGTATTCATAACAATATGTGTCTTTCTAATGAACATTTTAAAATTATTGAGGAAATATTAGGCTTAAAAGATTTGGAATGGCATTTTAGAAAGGACATCCAAGTCAGACAGGGATTTCCAAGTCAGTACATCTCCAGTGGCACATGAATATGTCTAGAATAAACAGTTATTTTATAACCTTGAACTATGGATGTAGCTAAACTGGAACATGGATGTCAACATGAAAACTCATGCTCTAAAATGGTCACATTGATGTTCATGTGCTGTGAGATAGCCCCATTTTCCTTGCTAGTGTCACTTTTGGGGGTATGGTAATCATGGAGTGATTAAAGGGGTGACCCTCCTCCCACCCAAAGAACACCTCCAGTGAAGCACTGCTTACTCTATGCACTTTTCAGTAACCTGGATGTTCTCAGAAGCAAGTCTAAATATCAACATCCCTGTTTATGGACATAGATGTTTAGTTTTCTTCTGTAATAGGAAATGTCATGGACATAGATGTCCAAGTGTCAGCCATTCCCTTGCCCTGTAAAAAACATGCCCATAACATGTCTCCTTGTCATTTGAATGTTCTGCTGTATTGGACAGCCCTACAGCCAGAACGTAACATTGGCATTTGGATGTTCCTGCATTCTGTCTTAGCCTCCTTTGGTGATGCAAGTCACCATCTAACATCTAGTGTGCATTAAAACAGCTAGCATAGTAAAATTCCTGTGCTAGCTGCTTAATTTGAGAAGGGTAAGTGGGTGAGCATGAGAGGGGCAGATCAGAGGAGTGGTTGTTGATAACAGTTGGTGAATGGTACAGTACCACATGCTAGCTGCCACAACTGCCAGTAGTCACCTTAAGAGGAAGGAGTAAGTGCAGCCATGCTACTGGCAGTCTGGTAAAGAGGCCATGAATGTGACAGCAAGAACTTCCTATACTGCCCTGATCTATTCCCCCCGATCCATTCTCTCCCCCAATCTGATTCCCCGCTCTGATCCAATCCCACCGGTCCCCTTATCTTACCCCCTTTAATCCCCAACTCAGCCAAATCAAACCAAAAGCTCCTCCCACAAATCAAAGCCTTGTCAACATGTGTGAATCTCAACCCTCTCCCCATTCTCATGGACCCTTTCCCGAACCCCCTTCACCCCCAGGACTAACATAGTGTAGTGTGCTGGGATGGAAATTGAGTCCCACTCCTGCCCCATCCAGTTCTGAGTTCCAAAATGGTGGTAATGACCCCTAGCAGTAGTCTTGTTGTATAAGAATGAGCCATTATATATATCTTTGGAAATATATATCTGAAATCACTCTCAGGATTATATTATATAATGTTTTATAAAGAGAGCAAATGGTTAAAAATAAGAAGAGATTATGACATTCCTTTCTCTATGATGATTATTAAGTCTTTTTGAAATATATTTATTGCATTTGTATCCCACATTTTCCCACCTATTTGCAGGCTCAATGTGGCTTACAGAGTCCTGTTATAGTTTTGTCATTCCTGGATGTCAGATACAATTAGTGATGTGAAAATATTAAATAAGGGAAAGAAGAAAAGATTTAGGGTGAGAGGTATAGAAAGTTGACTTTCATAAGTGGGTGGGTTGGCGAGGTGGTTTAGTAAGGTTGTGGGTTTTCTTTGTAGGCCTTGTTGAAGAGATGTGTCTTCAGAGATTTACGAAAGTTGGTTATTTCGTCAATAGTTTTCAAGGTAGTAGGTAATGCATTCCACAACTGCGTGCTCATGTAAGAGAAGGTAGTTGCATGCATTAGCTTGTATTTTAGTCCTTTACAGCTGAGGAAGTGTAGATTCAGAAATTTGCGGGATGATCTTTTGGCATTTCTGGGAGGCAGGTTCACGAGGTTTAGCATATAGGTTGGGGCGTCTGCGTGGGTGATTTTGTGAACAATCGTGTAGATCTTGAACGCGATGCGTTCCTTAAGTGGGAGCCAGTGAAGTTTCTCTCTTAGGGGTTTTGCACTTTCATATTTAGTTTTTCCAAATATGAGTCTGGCGGCGGTATTTTGGGCTGTTTGGAGTTTTTTGATATTCTGTTCTTTGCATCCAGCTCTTACAAGTGATTTTAAACATGACAGTTGGAGATAACTTAATTATACTCTTTAAAGTCACAGAACTTCTGATACTATCTCTGTTAGTCTTCAGATACTAAATTTAAAAATACCTCTTGGATTAGTGCAAATCATGTGCCTTAATTTGATATGCACTATTTGAATATTAATGAATTGCTTTTCATATATTATCATGAGCCTAAACTAATTGGAATATGTCCAGCATTTGAATGGATTTAAAAACAAATTCAGTTATGGTATATTAATGAAATTTAAGCATTTGTTAGCATGTAGTAACAGCTAACACCTGTCCACAGGACAATGAAGTACATCTAAATTTGACATACTTTATAGAATACATCTAGGTGCATTTTTTGGCGCTGATTTTTTAGGCATAGGCATGATATATAGAATCTAGTCCTAATTGACAAATGGGACATTATTACAGAACTATATAGTGCCTTCTAAATAGGAGGCACTTAGTGTCTCTTTGTTAATTTCAAGTAGAGTAGCATGGAGTAATGGGCATTTTAACGTGACATCTGCAGCTGGCATGCTAGAAATGTCCCCACCCTGTAGCTGTGTTAGTTTTGTACTTACTGCCCAGTAATATTTTACATTACTGTGTATTAAGTGCAGATTCCAACGCGCTTTAGCAAAACAGCTTGTTTAATTAATAGAGCCCATTGTTTGTTAGAGGTGACAGCTTAATTGAATCTGTCACTCTGCTCTTTTAATATATACTCTTAAAATTGCCTGATTTCTTTTCCTTTCTCAGACAGAGATCATTCCTGCAGGGTAATGTGACATTATTCCATGTACTGCTTCAGTCACCAAGATATTCAAAACCAAACTTATTCTCACCAGCTTTTCAATCATATAGTTAAGATTCTTATGTCACATGGAGGGCCATAATTGAAAGGGGCACCCATGTTTTCCTGAGGACATTCTCACAGGACGTCCCGGCGAAGGGGCGCGGAAACCCGTATTATCGAAACAAGATGGGCGCCCATCTTTCGTTTCGACAATACGGTCGGGGATGCCCAAATCTTGACATTTAGGTCGTCCCTAGAAATGGTCGTCCTTAGACTTGGTCGTTTCTGATTTTCGGCGATAATGGAAACTAAGGACGTCCATCTCAGAAATGACCAAATGCAAGCCCTTTGGTCATGGGAGGAGCCAATATTCGTAGTGTACTGGTCCCCCTGACATGCCCTAGGGGGCACTGCAGTGGACTTCAGAAAAAACTTTCAGGTACATAGCTCTCTTACCTTGTGTGCTGAGCCCCCCCCCCCAAAAACCCACTACCCATAACTGTACACCACTACCATAGCCCTTACAGGTGAAGGGGGCACCTAGATGTGGGTACAGTGGATTTCTGGTGGGTTTTAGAGGACTCACGTTTATCACCACAAGTGTAATAGGTAGGGTGGGGGTTGGGCCTGGGTCCGCCTGCCTGAAGTGCACTGCACCCACTAAAACTGCTCCAGGGACCTGCATACTGCTGCGATGGACCTAAGTATGGCATTTGAGGCTGGCATAGAGGCTGGCACAAAATATTTTTAAAGTAGTTTTTTGAGGGTGGGAGGGGGTTAGTGACCACTGGGGGAGTAAGGGGAGGTCATCCCCAATTCCCTGTGGTGGTCATCTGGTCATTTCGGCCACCTTTTTGTGCCTTGGTCGTAAAAAAAACTGGACTAGGTAAAGTCGTCCAATTGCTCATCAGGGATGCCCTTTTTTTCCATTATGGGATGCCCATGTGTTAGGCACGCTCAAGTCTCACCTTCGCTGCGTCTCTGATATGCCCCCGGGAACTTTAGTCATCCCTGCGATGGAAAGCAGTTGGGGATGCCCAAAATCGGCTTCCGATTATGCCAATTTGGGCGACTTTGAAAGAGAAGGACGCCCATCTTTTGACACAAATAGGAAGATGGGCGTCCTTCTCTTTCAAAAATAAGCCTGATAGCCTATTTCTTTCCTTATTATACACAAGAAATATCTCTGGCCTGAGACCCTCTCCTAATTTCTTATACTTCTTTGTTACACTGACTTACCAGGTCATTTGTATATCATCAGCTTTCCCTTTTTTTTTCTAGAGCAGCAGCAGGGTTTGTATTAGGGATATGCATTTGTTTGAAACACCTTAGGAAATGTCAGTGACATGGGAAATTGTGTGTGGATTGTGTGTGGGTTTCATTAATAGTGCACACTTCTGAAAGAGTGTGCAGTCTTTTGAAAGAGTGCAGACTTTTCCCAAACAGCACACACTGTTCATGAAGAATGAAGAAGAGATGGATGAGGGGAGACATGATAGAGGTATATAAAATAATGAGTGGAGTGGAACAGGTGGATGTGAAGCGTCCGTTTACACTTTCCAAAAATACTAGGACTAGGGGGCATGCGATGAAACTACAGTGTAGTAAATTTAAAACAAATCGAAGAAAGGTTTTCTTCACCCAACGCATAATTAAACTCTGGAATTTGTTGCCGGAGAACGTGGTGAAGGCAGTTAGCTTAGCAGAGTTTAAAAAGGGGTTAGACAGTTTCCTAAAGGACAAACCCATAAACCGCTACTAAATGGAATTGGGAAAAATCCACAATTCCAGGAATAACATGTATAGAATGTCCCTAACCCCTGCCAGCCAAAGCCTTCTTCAGCGCCGGTCTCCGGCGCAGCCACATTCGCTGCCCTGATCTTCTTTCTTCTTGCTCCTTCTGTGCACATTGATGCTTCTTTATGTGAAACTGAGAAGGAGCATCAGCGTGCACAGGAGGAGCAAGAAGAAAGAAGAGCAGGGCAGCGAACGCGGCGAGGGATTGAGGACCCCCGCCAGCAAAAGTATTTGTTTTTGCTGGAGGAGCGATGAGGCGGTGAGGGGAAGCGGCAAGGAGGCGAGGCGAGGTGGTGGGGGGGCGAGGAGGCGAGGCGTGGTGGTGGGGGGCAGCGGGGCCACACTCAAAATGTGCCCCCAACCTTGGGCTCTGGCCCCCTCTCACCGTGAGGCCTGGCTACGCCCCTGGCTGTAACACAAGGTTTTTCTTTCAGAAAGAGTGTTCACTCTTGCTAGAGTGTATATATGTGCATGAGTACACTCTCAGGAACGAGTATACCCTCTGTACAAGGAAAAGGGGATGGGATGTGATATATTGCCTTTCTGTGGCTACAGTCAAAGTGGCTTACATATTAAGTACAGGTACTTATTTTGCACCTGGGGCTATGGAGATTATGCGATTTGCTGTGTTATAAGGAGCTGCAGCGAGAACTGAACCCAGTTCTGTCTGCTCTCAGGCCACTGCACTAACCATAAGAGTGTGCATTCTTACTAAAAGTGAAAGCATGCACATTTTTAATGACATTGCTCCCATAATTAAAAAATGTCACCCCCCCCCCCCCCCCCCCCCCCGGAACTAAACATATATTCCAGTAAATAACATGACATTTTTTAAGCTGCACATTCTTGGTTTGTATTCAACTTATTAAGGATCACAGTGAGCATTTCTTCATCTTTTTCTCTAATCTTTTCCCCAGATCAGTTCTGTTGATGATTGAGTCTCCCCTTTCCCCTCAGAAGAAGTGTGTTCTTGCTTTAGGATCTTCAGTTGTAGCTCAAGGCAAATTACATTCAGATAAAGTAGGTGTTTCTGGTTCCCTGAGGGCTTTCAATCTAAAGGGCCATTTAACTAAAATAATGGGTTTTGCACATTTTAACTCAAGACTTTCACAAGCAAAAAGCCCATTTGTAATATGGGAGTAAAATAGGGCTTTTTTTTTTTTTTTTTGCAGGTCCTGCTCTACTTTGTCCATTAGCATGTGAGACCTGCAAAACATTAGCACAGGAACACGTACTGCCACTTATCTAGAAATGTTAAGTAGTAGTAAGTGCTCCAGCATCAACTCAGTGTTAACTGGTTAGTGTGAGCTAATCCTAACATGCTAGCTGTTTAACTCTTCAGTGCCAATGTTCTGCTCATGACATGCCTCCTGTTAAAAATAAGTGCAAAGAAAAGCAAATCGTATGAGGAGAGACTTGCCAACCTGAACACGTATACCTTGGAGGAAGGGAAAAACAGGGGTGACATGATTAGGAGGTTCAAATATTTGAAAGGTATTCATTCCGCAAACAAACGTTTTCCGTAGACGGGAAGGCGGTAGAACTAGAGGACATGAATTGAGGTTGAAGGGGGGCAGACTCAGGAGTAATGTCAGGAAGTATTTTTTTTCATGGAGAGGGTGGTGGATACACGGAATGCCCTCCAGAGGGAGGTGGTGGAGATGAAAATGGTAATGGAATTCAAACATGCCTGAGCATAGACGGTCAGCCCAACTGTTTGGGGAGGCTAAAGGGGGCGGAGCTTACCTCATACGCTCCGTGGCAGCGACGTCAATGAAGAAAAAGACTACAGGCTCGCTGCCAGCTTCTCCCTTCTCTCTGCACACAGTGTCCCGTGATGCATTTCCTGTTTCCGCGAGAGCAGAGAGAAGGGAGAAGCTGGCGGCGAGCCTGTAGTCTTTTTCTTCATTGACGTCGCTGCCACGGAAATAAAAGATGAAAATGCGCGGGGCGGGAGGGTGGGCTCCACAACAAGCGGAAGTCGACGATTCGGCTGGGGAGGCTTAGCCTCCCCAAGCCTCTTATACGGGGCGCCTATGTGCGTGAGATAAACACAAAGGAATCCTGTTTAGAAGGAATAAATCCGCGGAATCTTAGTGGACATGGGGTGGAAACGCAGGTAATTGGGAAGCAAAACCAGTGCTGGCCAGACTTCTACGGTCTACACCCTGATCGTGACTGAATAGATATGGTTGGGCTTGACTGTAACGTTTAAGGGGCTTCGACATTAGCGTCAGAACTTTTAGTACAAGAAGAGTGCTGGGCAGACTTCTATGGTCTGTGCCCTGAAAATGGCAAGGACAAATCAAACTTGGGTATACATATAAAGTATCACATCCCATGTAAGATTAGTTTATCTTGTTGGGCAGACTGGATGGATCGTACAGGTCTTTATCTGCCGTCATTTACTATATATGTTAGACAAGAAAAAGGTATTTACAAAACTATCTGTTAACTCAAAAGTATCCCCAAACAAATGTCCTTGAGTTAGGATCAGGCTTTGCACACCTGCTGCCTGCTACCACCTATGTAACCTGAATTGCCGCTACTACCACCCGCTGACAAGAAAATTTTGGTATTCTTTTACTAAGGTGTGCCACAAAATGTCCTGCGCTATTGTAGGCATGTGTATTGGACACGTGCTCTCCTTGCAGGGAGACTGTACTTCGCCACAAGTTCCACCTTTTATAGGGCAGTAGACTCCTCTCCTAATCCCCACCCTGCAGCCAGACTGGAGGGGAATAATGATCTCTTGCTTCTATTGGGGGAACTAGAGGGCTTGCCTTTAAGTCTTAGGTGATTCCCTCCTCTATCTTTCTCCCTAGAGATGGATCTTGGGTTTTAAAGGACAATTCTGTTTTGTAATCACCTACTGAGACTGGAGCTGGTTATTTGGTTTTAGTTACTGCTTCAACCCTTTTCTTATGACACTGGGTATTCCTAAGTAATGGGACATAGACCCAGTCGCAGGCCTCTAAGTTTGTACCTGGAGCAAAGGAAGATTTATGAATTTGTTAAAGATCAGAACAAACCACAGGGTGATCTGAACTAAGTTTCCTTGGTTCTTGGCCTTCTGTGCTAACCATTAGGCTACTCTTCCAGGTCCTCTTAGTTCTTCTTTCATATAAAATGTTTACATGCCGAAGGCATATTTTCCTTTTACCTACAATTTCATTATTGTGCCTATTGTATTTTTTATTTATATGTTTTCTTTCCTGGTTCTCAGTTCTAATCTGAATTGCTACATTTTTATAGCTTATGAAATATTTATATTTACATAGCAGAACAAATTAAAAGTAAAGCCAGTTGGAGAAAAATAGTTTCATAAAGACAGACCCTTCACCAATGAACAGTGTGATATTGGAAATTACAATTTAGAATAGTTTAGGCCAAAGAAAGTACAGATTATAATGTGCTTTAAAATGTAAATTTAAGAAAAAAGTCACAAATCACCCAGTATTATAAGAGTTATATCACTCTCTTTTTATTTATCCTCTCAGTACTCCCCTCCACCGTATACCCAACACACAGATACAGATGAATTTTATAAACTAAGGTCAATCTTTTATTTATTATAAAAATATGACTTTTCATGTTCACTAGTCAGGGGAAGAAAGGATTGGGTCAAAGGAGAAGAAAATAATGTAAATAAACATTAAATTTCCAGGTAGGAGACGAAAATGGAAGGGAAAATGTTTTAAAATATTAATAAAAATGAATAGAAATCAATTCTTGAGATGGAAAGAGTGAAGAGATAGGCATAGATTAGCTACAGAATTTAAGAATAGAATGGAAAGGCAGAGAATAATAGAGATTACTTAAATGGTCTGTATACAGGTACAGATTTCAGAAAAAGACGGGCCAGTTCTTAAAACATTACTAGGGTCATAACACGAAGCTGAAAGGTTGTGTAAGCTTCTTTCAAGTCAAGGATTACATATTAATTTGCAATAGACATTTTTTTGTGTGTGTGTGAGAAAATGATTTAGCTATTCACTTTGAACAAAAAAATCTTAACAATCAGAAATAGTGTTCTATTAAACAATGGCAATCCCATACAAAATCTCAAAGAAGCAACTTGCCCAAATGAGGAAATCACAGAAAATAGAGTGTGAACATTCTTCCAATCACCTAGCTCTGAAACAGTCAAATTCTTCCTCTTGAAATACTCTACCCCTCAGTGCATCTTGGATGCTTGTCCCAGTCATATATTAAAAACTGCCTCATAATTTTTTATTGATCTCCTCAAAGGCAATATATCCTATATGCTGTTGAATGTTTTTTTTCCCTCCTCAGGAAATAAAAGACCTATAATTTTAACTCTCATTCCAAAGAACTTACAGATCTCTAGAAGTGACATTACAAACTACAGACCTATGGCCTCCATCCCCTTTTTGACAACAGTGATGGAGGGCATAGTAGCATCCCAATTTATTAACTGTCTCTCCTCCTTTTCTGTCCTTTATAATTCTCAATCCGGTATCAGGCCTAGCTACAGTACTGAAACAGTACTTATTACCCTAATATTGAATTTCAAGAAGGTAATTAGCATGGGAAGAAGGATTTTAATTTTACAATTCAATATGTCTAGTGTCTTCAATGTAGTAGATCATGATATTTTACTAATTATGTCAGACCATTTTGGAATCAGGGTGCAGTATTGCAATGATTCAGCAGTGTTTTTACTGCAAAATGCTGGCCATCATTTGGTAGACCAGCATTCTGCTGATTGAACATTAAGAGATAAATTAAGGTTCCACTATTCCATATACCTAAAGAGAACATGGGATTTGAAGTAAAATATTATTGGATAGAAATATAGATGAAGAAAACCAGAAGGTTTATATTACCAATGACAGAGCAATACCTGAGCACTTGGTGTGCTAAAGAGGTTGCTGAGACTTTTCCTTCTGAAATTGAAAAGTTACTATTTTACACGGTACAAATTAGAGTGAGTTTTTTTGTGATGCAATCTGTTACAAAACTCCTAGCGACCCACCTGGGGTTCAGAGGCATAGCCAGGTTTTGATTTCAGGGGAGCAGACTTTTATAAAACAGGCGCCGGTTGGTGTCAGCTAGACAACAGTGTCTGTGTTGTTGCTCAGGGGCTGTGGTGGGCAATGATTAATACAGGCTGTCTCTTTTGCGTCCTGCCTACAAGGAAACAGTAAGTTACATCAGGAGGCAGGATGCAGAAGAGGTGCCTGGACTGGCCAGAGCAGGCAACCTGTCTTCTTAACTTTAAATAAAAATATTCAAATCGTGACCATCACCTCAGGAATAGCACACCCAGTCCTTCCACTGCTAGACAACTTGTTTAAATCAGATGGGCTTTTGTTTGTGTGGTGACTCTACAGGATGTGAAGAACACTAGTCTTGACCATTTTTATTTTGGGTGACAAGGGACCTTGCCCCAGAGCCTATTTTCAAATAGGGCTAGACACTTTCAGGCTTATTTTCGAAAGAGAAGGGCGCCAATCTTTTGACACAATGTTACACATTCTCACAGGGTTGCCCAAATCGGCATAATTGAAAGCCGATTTTGGGCGTCCTCAACTGCTTTCCATCACAGGGACAACCAAAGTTCACGGGGGCATGTCGGAAGCATAGCGAAGGCAGGACTGGTGCGTGTTAAACACATGGGCGTCCTCAGCTGATAATGGAAAAAAGAAGGGCGTCCCTGATGAACACTTGGCCAACTTTACTTGGCCCTTTTTTTTTAATGACCAAGCCACAAAAATGTGCTCTAAATGACCAAATGACCACCGGAGGGAATCGGGGATGGCCTCTCCTTACTCACCTAGTGGTCACTAACCCCCTCCCACCCTAAAAAATGTTTTAAATATTTTTTAGAGCCTCTATGCCAGCCTCAAATTACATACTCGGCTCCATGACAGCAATATGCAGGTCCCTGAAGCAGTTTTAGTGGGTACTGCAGTGCACTTCAGTCAGGCGGACCCAGGCCCATCCCCCCTCTACCTGTTATACTTGTGGTGGTAAATGTGAGCCCTCCAAAACTCACCACAAACCCACTGTACCCACATCTAGGTGCCCCCTTCATCCCTAAGGGCTATGGTAGTGCTGTACAGTTGTGGGGAGTGGGTTTTGGGGGGGGGGGGGTTGGGGGGGTTCAGCACACAAGGTAAGGGAGCTATGTACCTGGAAGCTTTTTCTGAAGTCCACTACAGTGCCCCCTAGGGTGCTCGGTTGGTGTCCTGACATGTCAGGGGACCAGTGTACTATGAATGCTGGCTCCTCCCATGACCAAATGACTTGGATTTGGTCTTTTCTGAGACGGGAGTCCTCAGTTTCCATTATCGCCAAAAATCTGGGATGACCATCTCTAGGGACGATCATCTCTAAGGTTGACCTAAATGTTGAGATTCTGCTGTCCCCGACCGTATTATCGAAACGAAAGATGGCTGCCCATCTTGTTTCGATAATACGAGTTTCCTCGCGGGGAAGTCCTGCGAGGATGTCCTCAGGAAAACTTGGCCACCCCGTTCAATTATGCCCCTCCATGTGAAATAACACAACCCCCTGCAAAAAGACACCCAAAACCTATACTGAAAACTTACCACACCAAAACATCCCTAACCCACCTATGAAAAGGCAATGCTATAAATATTACAGTGAGACATAGAGAAATGTTTCCCTAGGTGGTCCTGGAGTACCTCCTTGCCATTCAGGTTTTCAGGCTATCCAAGATTTGCATGTAAGGGAGTCAGTATATGCAAATCAATGTCATGCATATTTATTGTGAATATCCTGAAAACCCCCTGGCAAGGGAGTATTCCAGGACTGCTCTAGAACACAAAACCCTTTGTGTCCCTATCTACTCCCCCCTTTCCAGTGCCTTCTCTGTGTCCCTATCTCCTCCTCCCCTTTGTGTCCCTATCTCCTCCTCCCCTTTCCAGTAGTGCCTTCTCTGTGTCCCTATCTACTCCCCCCTTTCTAGTAGTGCCTCTGTGCCCCTATCTCCTCCTCCCCCTTTCCAGTAGTGCCCCTCTTTGTCCTTATCTCTTCCGCCCCCTTTCCAGTAGTGCCCTCTCTGTGTCCCTATCTACTCCCCCCTTTCCAGTAGTGCCCCTCTGTCCCTATCTCCTCCTCCCCCTTTCCAGTAGTGCCCTCTTTGTGTCCCTATCTCCGCCTTGCTTGTTTTGAACCCAACGGTGCGTAGGGGGTGGGGGTGGAAATAGATTACTCAAATTGGCTTCACCCTCTCTTCTGCCCGTCTCTCCCATCCGCAAGGTCACTTTTACTTCCCGAAGTGTTCTCCCTCCGGCACCGGCGATTCACAGTCAGCCTGCCAGCATCGGGGCTTCTCCTCCTTAGGCGCGTCCCACCTCTGTGGAAAACAGGAAGTTGCTTAGAGTAGGCGGGACGCGCCTGAGGGAGGAGAAGCCCTGATGCTGGCAGGCTGACTGTGAATCACCAGTGCCGGAAGGAGAACGCTTCGGGAAGTAAAAGTGACTTCGCGGACTGGAGAGCGCGGGCAGAAGAAGAGATAGCAAAAGATTAAAGACTCGGGAGGGAGCAGAAAAAAATATTTATTGGGTTGAGGTGCATAAGCGCCATATTTTTAAACAGCTGTTTAGGGGAGCGACCGCTCCCCTTGCGCCTCACCTGGCTACGCTTCTGGGGAGAAGGCTTCAAGAAAGTAAAAAGTGACCACGCAGAAGGGAGAGATGGACAGAAGAGACTGTAAAAGATTAAAGAGTCGGGAAGAAGGGAGCAGAAAAAAAATATTTACTGGCACGAGGCGCATAGGTGCTATTTTTTCTAAACAGCTGTTTGGGGGAGGGTTTGGGTGATGATGCAGAGGAATTGATAGAAATCTTGGTTAGCCTGGAAGATGTACTAAGCCAAATTGACAAATTAACGAGTAGTAAATCACTTTGATCGGATGGCATACATCCAAGGGTACTCAAAGAACTCAAGCATGAAATTGCTAATCTGCTATTAGTAATATGTAACATATCATTAAAATTGTCCATAGTACCTGAAGATTGGAGGGTGGCCAATGTGATGCAGATTTAAAAAAAAAAGGTTTTAGGGGTGATCTGGGAATTATAGACCAGTAAGCCTGATGTTGGTGCCAAGCAAAATAGTTATAGAATAAAATTATAGAACACGTAGACAAACATGGTTTAATGGGACAGAGTCAGCATGGGTTCAGCTGAGGGAAGTCTTGCCTCACCAATTTGCTTCATTTCTTTGAAGGCATGAATAAACATTTGGATAAAGGTGAATCAGTTGATGTAGTATATCTAGATTTTCAGAAAGCTTTTGATAAAGTTCCTCATGAGAGACTACTGAGAAAATTAAAGAGTCATGGGAATGGAGGCAGGGTTCGGGTGTGGATTAGGAATTGGTTATTGGACAGAAAACAGAGGGTAGGGTGAAATGGTCATTTCTCTCAATGGAGGAGAGTGAACAGTGGAGTGCTGCAGGTATCAGTACTGGGACCAGTACTATTTAACATATTTATAAATGATATGGAAATTGGAATGACAAGTGAGGTGATCAAATTTGCAGATGATACAAAACTATTCAAGGTTGTTAAAACACTATTACAGGAAGACCTTAGGAAATTGGAAGACTGGACATCCAAATGGCAGATGAAATTTAATGTGGTCAAATGCAAGGTGATGCACATTGGAAAGAATAATCTGAATCACAGTTACCTGATGCTAGTGTCCACCTTGTAGATCAGCGCTCAAGTAAAAGATCTGGGTGTCATTGTAGACAATACATTGAAACCTTTCGCTCAATGTGCATCGGAGGCTACAAAAGCAAACAGGATGCTAGGAATTATTAGGAAAGGGATGGTGAATAAGACTGAAAACACTATAATGCCTTTGTATCGCTCCATGTTGCATCCACACCTTGAGTATTGTATTCAGTTCTGGTTGCTGTATCTCAAAAAAGATATAGCGGAAAAGGTTCAAAGAAGAGCAACTGAAATGATAAAGGGGATGGAACTTCTCTCGTATAAGGAAAAGCTAAAGAGGTTAGGGTTCTTCAGCTTGGAAATGAGATGGCTGAGGAGAGATATGATTGAGTGGTGTAGAACGAGTAGAAGTAAATCGAATTTATACTTGTTCCAAAAGTACAAAGACTAGGGGACACTTGAGGAAGTTACATGGAAATACTTTTAAAATAAATAGGAGGAAATATTTTTTTCACTCAACGAATAGTTAAGCTCTGGAACTCTTTGCTGGAGGAGATGGTAACAGTGGGTAGCATATCTGGGTTTAAAAAAGGTTTTGACAAATTCCTGGAGGAAATGTCAATAGTCAATTGTGGGGAGCCAGTGGATTTTGTGTATCTAGATTTTCAGAAGGCGTTTGACAAAGTGCCTCATGAAAGACTCCAGAGGAAACTGGAGAGTCATGGGATCGGAGGTAGGGCATTACTGTGGATTAAGAGCTGGTTGAAGGATAGGAAGCAGAGAGAAGGATTGAATGGTCAGTATTCTCAATGGAGAAGGGTAGTTAGAGGGGTCCCTCTGGGGTCTGTGCTGGGACCGCTGCTTTTTAACATATTTATAAATGACCTAGAGATGGGAGTAACTAGTGAGGTAATTAAATTCGCAGATGACACAAAGTTATTCAGGGTCATCAAGTCGCAGGAGGAGTGTGAAAGATTACAGGAGGACCTCGTGAGACTGGGGGATTGGGCATCCAAGTGGAAGATGAAGTTCAATGTTGACAAGTGCAAAGTGATGCATGTGGGTAAGAGGAACCCGAATTACAGCTATGTCATGCAAGGTTCCGCGTTAGGAGTCACAGAGCTAGAAAGGGATCTGGGAGTCATCGTTGATAAGACGTTGAAAACTTCTGCTCAGTGTGCTGCGGCGGCTAAGGAAGTGCACAGAATGTTGAGTATTTTTAGGAAAGGGATGGAAAACAAACACGAGGATGTTATAATGCCGTTGTGTCGCTCCATGGTGCGACTGCACCTCGAATATTGTGTCCAATTCTGGTCACCGCATCTCAAATAAGATATAAAAGAATTGGAGAAGGTGCAGAGAAAGGCGACAAAAATGATAAAAGGGATGGAACGACTTCCCTATGAGGAAAGGCTAAAATGGTTAGGGCTCTTCAGCTTGGAGAAAAGGCGGCTGAGGGGTGATATGATAGAAGTCTACAAGATAATGAGTGGAGTAGAGTGGACAGATGTGAAGCGTTTGTTTACACTTTCAAACAATAATAGAAGCAGGGGGCACAAGATGAAGCTAGAATATGGTAAATTTAAAACAAATAGGAGAAAGTTTTTCTTTACTCAGTGTGTAGTTGGACTCTGGAACTTGTTGCCAGAGAATGTAGTGACAGCAGCTGGCCTTACAGAGTTTAAGGGGGGTTTGGACAGATTCCTGAAGCCCAGTATGATGGTGCTTATCCAGCTTATAATCGAACGAGAATAACGCCCAAGTTCCGACCTAAATCGGGAGATGGGCGTTCTTCTCACAAAAACAAATAAAGCGGCATAATCGAAAGCCGAACTTTGGACGCTTTCAACTGCACTCCGTCGCGGATGCGGACAAAGTTGACGGGGGAGTGTCGGAGGCGTGGTGAAGGCGGAACTGGGGCGTGGTTATCACCCGAACAGAGATGGGCGCCCTTCGCCGATAATGGATGCGTTTGTAGCTAGAATTTAGGGCACTTTTCCTGGACCCTGTTTTTTGACGAATAAGGCCCCAAAAAGTGCCCTAAATGACCAGATGACCCCCAGAGGGAGTCGGGGATGACCTCCCCTGACTCCCCCAGTGGTCACTAACCCCCTCCCACCACAACAAATGATGTTTCACAACTTTTTACTTTCACCCTCAAATGTCATACCCTCCTCCCAAGCAGCAGTATGCAGGTCCCTGGAACAGTTGTTAGGGGGTGCAGTGGACGTCAGGCAGGTGGACCCAGGCCCATCCCCCCCCTACCTGTTACAATTGTGCTGCTTAATGCTACTAGTCGTCCAACCCCCCCAAACCCCCTGTACCCACATGTAGGTGCCCCCCTTCACCGCTTAGGGCTATAGTACTGGTGTAGACTTGTGGGCAGTGGGTTTTGAGGGGGATTTGGGGGGCTCAACACCCAAGGGAAGGGTGCTATGCACCTGGGAGCTCTTTTACCTTTTTTTTTGTTTTTGTAAAAGTGCCCCCTAGGGTGCCCGGTTGGTGTCCTGGCATGTGAGGGGGACCAGTGCACTATGAATCCTGGCCCCTCCCACTGAACAAATGCCTTGCATTTATTCGTTTTTGAGCTGGGCGATTTCATTTTCCATTATCGGTGAAAAGCAAAAACGCCCAGCTCACACCTTGGCGAATAAAGCATGGGCGTCTATTTTTTTTAAAAAATACGGTTCACTCCGCCCCTTCACGGACCCGTTCTCGGAGATTAACGCCCATGGAGATAGGCGTTTCTGGTCGATTATGCCCCTCCATGTCTGCTATTGAGACAGACATGGGAAGCAACTGCTTGCCCTGGGATTTGTAGTATGGAGTGTTGCCACGCTTTGGGTTTCTGCCAGGTACTTGTGACCTAGCTTGGCCACTATTTGGAAAACAGGATACTGGGCTAGATGGACCATTGGTCTGACCCAGTATGGCTACTCTTATGTTCTTGTAGAGACCTCTAAAGTTCTGCTATGTGTGGATAGTAGAGATCTCTAGTGGTTCTAGTAAAGTAGTGCATTGTGACCTTTTTATGCCATCTAGTCCTCCTGGAATTTGGGAGTACTCTTCTTAATAGTGAGGTAAAGTTAAGAGGAAGCGTTCATTTGGACAGAAAACTGAATGATATAAATATCCAGTCCAAAGGCCGTCTCTTGTCTTTATTTAAATCAACCATTGTACAATGTAGAAGCCAGTGGCTAGACCAGTCACTGAGGGGTGTAGTTATCAATATGGGCTACCATTAAGACTTGCTATTTTACCACAAACTCCTGCTATTTATCATAGGTCTCATTTTATGCAATGAAAAATAGTTATTAATAACTGGCGTTATTAATGGTAGTCCACGCTGATCATTTCTCCCCCAAATCAGCATGTTTGGTGATATCGGTTGTATAGGCCATTGTACCTTGTAGTGGTCTTTTCCTGCTGTCTCACCTTTGGTGGTTTGGAATAAAACAGAAACCAGTTTTCTACAAGGAAAACTACTTCTTGGCATAGCTGTGTTGATAACTTATTATTATTATTATTATTATTATTATTATTATTTATTGCATTTGTACCCCACATTTTCCCACCTTTTTGCAGGCTCAATGTGGCTTACAGAGTGTTATTATGATGTAGTCATTACATGATCTTGAATACATCCAAGGGCACGTTGTTTACTTCAGCCTAGCCTCCAGATGAGAGAGAGAGAGAGAGAAAGAAAATCAAAAGAGAAGAAGATTGCCTGGTGTATGGATCTCTCTCAGAGGAGATAGAGGCTGATTTGCCCAAAACACCTGTGAACTGCAATTCCTTGTGCTAACAGCTGACAAGGTCCAGTTCAGCCACAGCTCTGTGTCTTCTTCAAAGACTGAGTAACCAGCTGCACAGAGCAGGAACCTTGAACCTTGGACTATTCCAGATCTACAAGGACTTGCAGGTAATCTGCTGGAACCTAAAAGAAATGCCAATTCTGCACATCACCTGAATTGGGGCTTACAGGACTGCAAGGGTGAGATTCAGGACTTTCCTTCTTATGGCTCAGGTTTCAGTTAGCTTTGATTTTTGCCTGTAACTGATTGGTTGTCCCAGGACTTGTGGTCAGTAGTCTAACTTTGCTGCTAAGGTGGTAATCTTTTCTTAGGATATATTATAGTTGTATAATATCCACTGATCCTGTAAGTAAAGATGAGGAAGTAGCAGACAACCTAGGGAGCTGAGAAAGAGAGCCAGGGTTCACCAGAAGTGAATACCTGCAGCTACATCTTCATCCAAAATATAGAATCTGACTGAACTAGAATCCAGAAGGACTTGAGGTTCAAGGAAGGAACACTTGAATCCTAAGTCTGTGACCCATATCCAGGAAAGCAAGGTATTTATTTGTATTTAGCTCACACCTTCTAGTTGTAGTTCATGGCGAGTTACATTGAGATACAGTACATATTGCCCTGTCCTTGGAGGGTTTTGAATCTAAATTTATAACTGAGTCAATAGAGGGTTAGAAAAAAAAGAGGCAGAGAACAATGGCTTTCCTCATGTTAGGGAGAGATTACCAATGCAAGAAGCAGGACAGTGTTTCCTATATTCAAGGACAAAGAAGGAAGAACTGTATCTTATACTATCTATATAATCTGTCCGGTCAATTTTCAACGTGACCCCTTCCCACCACCTAAGCGGGGCTATTCAGCGGCACTTCACTGGATAGTGCCACTGAATATCCCCACAGATTGCCCAACTGAAAAGTAGGCAGATCAGGGGCAGCACTGGTGACAGCACTGGGGAACAGCCCAGGTTTATGAGGGTGACAGCAATATTCAGTCGTGGCAGCCATTTTGAAGTGAAGCCACAAGAGGCAGGAGAGAGGTAGTTGTAATTTATTAACAAGCAAAAAGCCTAGTTGTAGTCATAGAGGTCTGAATCATAATTAGTGACACAACATAATCATGATAGAAACCATACAAGATCTTAAAAGTCAAGCATAAAAATATAAAGTGTATTCTGGCCTGAACAGGGAGCCAGTAAAGGGCTACAAACAAAGGAGTGACATGTTCGTACTTAGAGTTATAAAACAATAAGCGTGCAGCAGTATTGTGGAGTAATTTGAAGTTTAGATAGGGATTTAGAAGATAAACCCTGGCTAACATCAATTGTGAAATTTTAGAAAAACAAAACTGAATATGTTCAAATAAATCTGAAATAGTAGTGATTACAGGAAAAATAATTTGGACATCATCAATGTAAATAAAATAGGACAGGTTCAAGGATTTAAGTAATTGTCCCAGTGAACTAAAATAAATGTTAAATAAAATAGAAGACAAAGATAAACCTTGTGGACCACCATATCCTGGTTTCCAAGAAGGAGAGGTCTCATTTTTCTAATACAGTTTATAGCTCCTATTTCTCTAAAAAACAGAGAACCAGTTGAAAACTTTACCAGTCATACCAATCTCACTCATATGAAGCATCATCAATTCATGGTCAACCATGTCAAAAGCAGCTAAATGATATACTGCATAAGGATAGAAGGAATGTCCTTATCCACCAGAACCCTCAGTTCAGAGATTAAAGCTAAAAGATATGTTTCAGCGATATAACATTTTCTAAATCCTGACTGGCAAGGAACCAATATTTTATGAGTCTAAATACTCCTGAAGCTGTGTTCCCACAATAGGTTGTTATCTTTGCTTTAAAAAAAGTGATGGATCTATATTTACAACAATCTGATATAGATTTTGAGCAATTTTTAATAATGGGAAGGTATAAAAATATGTATGAATGTAAGGAGGAAAAGGACTTCAGTGGCTAAGGTCACATCTAGAGTCAAGCTTGGACTAATGGCCTGCCATACTTCTTCATGAGTCCAGAAAACCTTCCCATTACTTAACATTTTTTTACAGGAAAATATTTTATTTTAAAATTTTCAACACTTATAAATTAAATCCTTTGAAAAATAGAAATCTCCCAGGCACTTATCTGAAGACCTTTTCCTCCTTACATTCATATATATTTTTATATCTTTCAGCAACTTTATTGTTACTTGCTAGCTTTTTATAGTGATTTTGTGGGAACAGTAAGTAAAGTCAATTAGTAGAGTTATGTAATAATGGGAAGGAGAATTATGTAACTAATGCTAAGGGGATAAAAACCCAATGTCAGCATTCAATTAACCAATATTAATAGCTATGAAATTCCCTCAAGAGAAAGATGTGTTAACATAGAAGCAGGACAAGGATCAAGCCCACAAAAACCTTTACTAAAAGTATATACTGCTGTACTGATCTGCTCCAGAGTAACTTAATTAAAATCATCCCAGTTTTGGTCTGTTGGAATTCTAAAACCGAATGCTGAGATGGCAAATTCAAACACTCCAAAGACGAATCTGTAGAAAATTGCAACCTATCAGTGATTTTTTTTTCTCAAAATAGTTCACAAGATCATCAGCAGAAGGAAATGATAAAGTAGAAGAATCTGATCACTAAGGGCTTCTTTTACAAAGCTGTGCCAGTGATTCCTGTATGGTAATTGAGAGGAAGCCCATTCAATTCCTCTGGGCTTCCTCGCATTTACCGTGCAGGAATTGCTACATGGCTTTGTAAAAAAGGTTCTAAATAAAGTATGGGTAACTTGAAATAGCATTCGAGAATCATTAGATCCAGAAACAATCTTCTTAGCATAATAATCATTCTTTGCTTTGAGAATAGAAGATTTATAATCAGCAATGGAAACATTCCAGTAAGTTCCATCAAAGTTTGATCTAGATTTAAGTCAGGCCCTTTCCAACTTTCTACATTCCTGTTTTTTCTCCAGGAGTTTAGTATAATACCATGGAGAAATTTCACTTCTACTATGACATTTCTTAAAAAGGAGCAACTTGGTGAGCTATAGACAAAAGATTGCAGTTCCAATCTTAGAACATCTGATCATCGTTGTTTATGTGGAAAGAGGCAAATATAGGGCAATCACATTCAACAAAATCTCCAGCCTTTTATTTACTTCTAACCAGCTTATGTGAATAGTGTGCGTAGACTTACTAGAATGCATTAAGAGATGACAATTGATAAGAAAATGATCAGACCAAATAATAGGATCAGATTTAAATCTGAAAGAAAATTACCAGGTAGAGAGATATTACTTGCAAAAAATTCATCCGATGTATGACCTGCAGAATGAGTGCAAGAAGTTGGCCATCATATCAGATTCAAAGAAAACATAAAATCTTTAAAATACATTACAAGTGAGCCATCAGATGTTTCTAAACGTAAAAATCACCTAACATTAGAATCCTTCCAAAATGTACTGAGTGTATGAGAATTCTTTCAATTAAAAATTCAAGGGAATTAAAAGTTAAAACAGGAGCCCAATAGATTAGTAAAATACTGTTGGAATCAAAGGAGGTAGAGAGACTCACTTTAAAAGATAGGGAGTCGACTCCATTCTCAGATTTAGCCTCCAATAATTTATCAATATCCAAGACTTAAAAATTACCAGTATCCCACCCCCTTTTTGGGACTCATGAGAATATAAAGATTTATAAGCAGGAGGACATATGGTATGGAGATGTGGACCTTCAGTAAGTGTGAACCATGTCTCTGTTAAAAAGCTATACCCACATCACATTCAAACATCAGATCATGCAAAATATCAAGCGTATTACATACTGAACGAGTGTTTACTGAAAAACAGGGCATAGGAATAAGAGAATGAGATATGTCTTCAGTGAAATTAACTAATGTTAAGTTTCTGGAACAGACAGAGCTTCGAATAGACCTTAAACAAGATATAAAGTTACTTACATAACGTGGACAATAGGTATTGTTTGAATAATTGAGCAAAATAATCAAGTTACTACTATTAACAGTTCTGCTCAGTCTTATATAATAAAACCGCCTACCACACATAACAGAAATAGAAGACATATCTGTAAAAGCAGAAACCCTTAAATGTCCATAGACAAAAGTGAACAACAAATAAATCAAAAATAGTCTCAAGCAGAAAGTTATGATCCTAGTCAATGAAATAGCCATAATAAAATCAATCTAAAAAAATATAACCTGACTGAGAAATATTATAAATAAATGACAAAAAAATAACCAAACAAAAACACAAAAATGCTGCTCAAAGCCACTGCACAAAGGTGCAAGCTAAGGTGTGCGCCTTTGTCTTGCACCTTAGGTGGCTCGCTGAGCAGCGGTGTGCTGCTAGGCATCACAGGTAAATCTCCAAGGGCATCTGACATGAGGAAGGTAGGTGGAGCAAGCTCCCACACCCGAAAGAAACAAGCAGAAAGACAACTGAGCCAGCAAACTCTGATGGTGAGGAATCACATAATAGACCAAACCAGTCAATATTCAGCCCTCAGTGGTTGGTGTTTTTTAAATGCTGACCACTACAGGCAGAATTAGCCCTGGATATTCAGTGCCGGGCCATATCCAGGTACCAGCACTGAAAACTGTAGTTGCTCCAGAGCTTATGCAGGTCCTAGCCAATATACAGCTGAGGCCTATATATGACAGTTATGTGGGTCCCAATTGGTACCTGCATAATGTAACAGAGGTGCCTCCTGACAATATCCAAAACCCCTCCCATTCCCCTAAGGCTAGACCTCCCCTCCCAAAAATGCCAAATCCCCCAGCCAGACAAACCTTTCAACCTTCCCCCCAGCCAGTCAAGATAGGTTCCTCTGGGCCTACATAAACTCCCTGGTGGACAAGCAGGGTGTAAGAAGCAAGAGGGAACCCCAACTTGCTCCTGCTCCAAGCAGCTGACTGTACAAAATGGCTGCTGTGACCTCTAGTGGCAGCCTCACGGTACTTCAATAATCTCTCCTATCGACTTTAATCACTTTGAATATCGATGGGATAGTTTAAAAAAATATGCACCTATGTATATACCTCAGCCTTGTTACACTGTTTTATAAAGACATATGCCTGTAGGCATCTATTCAACTTCCAATTTAGGCAATCAGTTATAAATTTATTTCAGCAAGTGTGGGCTGTTGTGACATACAGTATTCATATTACGATGAGGTAATTTAACTCTTCTGATGGATGTAAATTTAATTTTAGAATTTTCACTAACTGTGCATTAAAATTTGTTATATTGTCAAAGAGCACCCCCTTCTGGTTAAACTTAGCTTTGCACCTTTCAGTCTGAAGTAGTACTTTTGTCTTCCTGGTTGTACTAGTTTTTCAGCGTGATTCGAGAAGCTGCTACACACTCATGTTGCAATTGCATGATTTAGGCAATTTGCAGTATTTCACCCACAGTGCATTATAAAGACTGAGTCCTTCATTACAGATTTGACGACTACCCGTTCTTGGAGGCCCTTGGTGCTTTTTCTGTTTTTTTTGTTTGTTTGTTGGTTTTAGGTATCCAACACTCACAACAATATTACTAGTGTAAAATCTAATTAGATACCCACCAGCCTTTCCCTATGAAGTCCTTTTTCAACATGTCTTTCAAAAGAACAGTCTCAAGCCTCAGTTCCAGTCAGGATGAAGCCTGATCCCTTATCAGCAAATATTAAGACTTAGATCCAGAAAAATAAAACAACCCATCCCAGCAGTTCAAAGAATTAAAAAAAAGAGCAATAATTTTTAAAAAGCACAGTCACTTTTTCTCTTTGACGAAGTATTTCCCTTTTTTAGACTACAGTGTGAAAGATATTTGGCCTACTCCCAGGGCAGACTCAGAAAGAAATGCTACCAACCTCTCACAGGCACTCAAAGAGCTCAGGTGTTTTCCTCCTTATTAAAATAATATTTTTCACACAGTGAACAAAAAGCAAAGAAAACTACAAAAATAAACTTCAAGGACTGGTACATTAGTTCTCAATGAACCCCCTTCTCTTCTTCCTGAAGAAAAGAGGTGGGTTTCTCTGACTGTTCAGCTTCCATACTTTTCTTGTTTACAACCTCTGTTTGTTTGCAAAGCTCCTTCTGATTGTTCTGTGGAAAAGACCTATCTCCCTTTAGCTGCAGACTCAGATCTATTTCCTCCAGGAGAAAACTTCTTTCTTCCTGGACACATAGCATTGACATTCACACCACTACCTCATACTCCCAACCTTGAAATATTAAATGCCACAACAATAAATATAAATTTGACACAGCTTTACTGAACATTGTCATTATCAAACATGAACATTAATAACCAGTATCAAAAAAACACTCCCAACATCCATAGACAGGGTCACAGGAGCCATGATCCCTACCAATATTTTGCCTAGCACAGCATCAGCAACTAGACAGCTTAGCGATAGGGCTGGAGAATGGTTTGTTTGGCCCTTCCAACTAAAAGTATGTTATGTTGCCTCTGTCAATACCCCTTCCAGAGTAGCCTTTCCTATATCACCAACACCCTTACAAAGAAATAGCTAGTTGGTGACATCTTAGCTGTCATTAGTAACATGCATTTCCATAGAAAATTCCCTCTGCATGCAAAGGCACACAGTGATGCTAAGTCCCATGCCAACTCACAAAAAAACTCCATTAGCCCTTCCCTTCTTTATTCCCCACATGCCAGCTAAAACCTACATCTGGATCCAATCACCACTTTTCACCACCACAAATGGTGACCGCTTCTAACTTATCACCACTTCCCCATTTCATCAACTTCCAAGGTTATCAATAGAAATCAAACAAAATAAAACATGGAAAAGAAAATAAGATGATACCTTTTTTATTGGACATAACTTAATACATTTCTTGATTAGCTTTCAAAGGTTGCCCTTCTTCCTCAGATTGGAAATAAGCAAATGTGCTAGCTGACAGTGTATATAAGTGAAAACATTCAAGCATTACTATGACAGTCTGACAGGATGGGAGGAGGGGGGTGGGTAGGAAGTATGCATGGGGACATCAAAGCATATCATTGATATTCTAACAGGATGGGTGTGGATAGGTGAGGGGAGGGTGATCAACAGAGACATACAGCTTTATGGTTTATACTGGGCTAGGAACCCCAGATCCTTGTTAAGTCCTTTCTGTTGGGTGTTAAAATATTCATCTTATTTTCTTTTCCATGTTTTATTTTGTTTGATTTCTATTGATAACCTTAAGAGTGGACTAACACGGCTACCACACTCATCAACTTCCAACAAATTCTGAACCTCACTCAAAAAGATACCATTCCAAATATCTTGATAAATTAACTCCATCCCACCCAGACAATTTGCAGAGAACAATTCATGAAATACTACCATTCTTCCTAAAGAAACCACAAATCTTGAAATATCCACATTGAGCCTATAGTGAAGCCACTCCATAGCCTTCACCTTCCTGGCTTCCTTCCAAACTAACCTGGGTATTCTACAAGACCACACAAAATGTACATAAGGAAAATAGCAGGCTACTAAAAAGAAATCCTGCTTCAATTGACAAATTTAACTCCATCCCTTAAAACCTAAATAAATCATTGCCACACAAACAATTTCCTAGGAAATAACCAGTGAATTTCTGTCCTGCTCTGGAAGTCCTCTCACAGTACCTTTTCCAAGCAAAGAAGGTGAAGGAGTGCCCACACATCCAATAACATAACTCCATAGGTAAAAATCCTGAAATAGAGATTAAAACAGTAGAAACTAATATACCATGTCCCTGAAACACATATAATTCAAATAACTATTAGAGTGACAATGCCCCAACCTACATATAAATGCTGGCAGCCCTCCTTTTTGAACAGCAAATGAAACTCCTACTGTGCAAAAAGAATGGGTCCCGTCCCGCAACTTGTGGGGTCAAGCACCAAATAAGCCAGACCTTTCTTCAACACAGCAGTAAGCTTATACCCTACTAAAGGTGACACATCCTCATGAATCAGTCAGTATACACCACTTCAACTGCCCATAATCCTTCACAGGACTGCAACGACAAACACAAATAGAAATGGAGGGGTGGTAGTCCCTGAACGATTTCAGAGGAACTGACTAAACTAAAGGTAGACAAAGCAATGGGGCTGGATGGCATGCATATGAAGGAACTTGGGAAAGTTCTAGCAGCTCCACTGGCTGACCTTTGTAATGCTTCTCTAGAGTAGGGAGTTGTCCTGGAGGACTGGAGTAGAGCAGATGTTGTCCCTCTCCACAAAAGTGAAAGCAAGGAAGAGGTCATGAACTATAGGCTGGTAAATTTGAATTCTGTGGTAAGTAAATTAATGGAGACACTTTTAAAACAGAGAATAGTAACGTTTTTGGAGTCAAATGGATTACAAGATCTGAGACAACATGCTTTCACTAGAGGCAGTCTTGTCAGAGAAATTTGATTAACTTCTTTGCCTGGGTAACTAGAAGTTGGATTGAGGAAAAGTGCTAGATGTGGTGTATTTAGATTTCAGCAAAGCCTTTGACACAGTTCCATATAGATGACTGATAAATAAACTGAATGCCCTTCTTATAGGCCCTAAAGTGACTGACTGGGTTAGGAACTGGTTGAGTGGAAGATGACAGAAGGTAGTGGTAAATGGAGTTCATTTTGAGGAGCAGGTTCTTAGCAGTGGCGTGTTGCATTTCTGTTCTTGGATCAGTTCTTTTTAACATTGTTGTAAGTGATATTGCTGAATGGCTGCTGTCTGGTAATGTTTGCCTCTTGGTAGACAGCACCAAAATCTGCAATAAAGTAGACACTCCTGATGGTATGGATAACATGAGGAAGGACCTAGTGAAGCTACAGAAGTGGTATGGAATTTGGCAGCTAAGATTTAATGCTAAAAAATGCAGGGTCATGCATTTGGGCTGCAAAAATCTGAGGGAATGGTACAGTTTAGGGGGTGAAGAACCTTTCTGCATGAAAGAGGAGCGGAGCTTGAGTGTGATCATATATGATGATCTCAAGATGGCCAAACAGGTAGAAAATGTGACAGCAAAAACTAGAAGGATACTTGGGTCAGTAGGGAAAAGGAGGTGATGATTCACCTGTATAAGACTCTGGTGAGACCTCATTTAGAATATTGTGTACAATTCTGGAGACCACACCTTCTATAAGATGTAAAGAGGATAGAGTTGGATCAGAGGGTGGCTACTAAAATGATCAATGGTCTTCATTATAAATGTATGGAACAGATTTAAAGATATCAATATGTATACTTTGGAAGAAAGGTGGAAGAGGGGACATATGATAAAGACATTTATATAAGAAAATCTATCTTTTATACTTACCCACCCAACTCTCCTCTTTTTTCCCCCTCACTTAATCTTTGTACATCACTAATTGTATCTGCTATCCTGGAATGACAATGTCATAACAGAACTCTGTAAGCTACATTGAGCCTGCATATAGGTGGGGAAAATGTGGGATACAAATGCAATAAATAAAAATAAATAAAATAGTTATGCGGCACAAATGCACAACAGCTGAGTCTCTTTCAATTGAAAGGATGATTTGGAATGAGGGGGCATAAGATAAAGATGGAAGAAGATAGATTCAGAAGTAACTTGAGGAAATATTTCTTCATGGAAAGGGTGATGAATTCATAGAACAGCCTCTTGTAGAAGTGGTGGAGATGAAAACAGTATCTGAATTCAAGAGAGCTATGTGCTAAGAAGAGAAACGAAGAAGGAGGTTTTTAGCCCATGATGACAAAGCCCCAGCACTCTGCCTGTTGTTACAAGCTAGAGGTGCTTCTTGAGGCGTTTTCCTCCTTTAAGAATAATTTTTGATGCTTACTTATAACTGTGTTTCCATATTTATATGTTGACTGTAGTTAGCACCTGACACAAAACTATTTTGGGGGCAATCTGGGAGCAGTGTCAGCTCGTGGCCAGTTAAGTGCCAATATTCAGCACTCAACTGGCCAGAGTAACCACATAAATGAGACCACATAAAAGTCTGCCCTATCTTCATGCACTAACCCATGGCCAGTTAAGTGCTGAATATCAACTTAATCAGCTATGTATTAGCTGTTCCAACCCCCCTCCCCCCCCCCAAAAAAAAATAATTTTATGTTTGATGCTGAAGCCCAGACATGACACGGCGATAAATATCTGGGAATAATGCCAATGGTGGTCAGCAAAACTCTCATTGTCACATGCTGAATATTGACCCATTTATATCCCGATGCTCACTCTGTAGGGGCATTTCTATAAGTGGATGCCATCTTTTAGGGGCCCTTTTACTAGTCTGCGGTAAAAAGTGGCCTGGGGTAGTGTGAACGCATGAAATTGGTACGTGCTAGGCCATTGTTTACCATGGCTCGGAAAAAAGTGTTTTTTCTAAGGGGGCAGTAAATGGCCATGCGGTAAAATTAAAATTAGCACATGGCTATTTACTGCCTGAGCATTTACCGCCACCCATTGACCTAAGGGCTTACGCGCTACTCACGCTGTAATCATGCAGCACGTGCAAATGTTCACAGTGCTGATTATTGCCAGGAGCACCCCCTGTGGAAGAAAATAGAAATTTTCTACTGTGGGAAACAGTGCTCACCAATTTCAGAATTACCACCGGGTGCCCACGCTAACCTGGTGGTAGTGCCAATTTGTCACATGATATCCATGCACTATCCTTATTGCTGCTTAATAAAAGAGCCTCTTAGTGTCCCAATGACAAGTGGTGAGAACCTCTTCTATAATAGTATCTGGAAACCCTGATTCCTTTATAAAATACTAGCGTAAACCAGAATCGACATACCTAACATTTAAATCCTGAAGTTAAACTAGACATAAACCTGGCATAACTGCATTCACATAAATATGGCAAGGGTGTGTGTAACTGGCAGCCCCACTCATGCCCCTCCCATCCTCCACCTATGTGAATTCACCATCAAATTTATGCGATATGCCACGTAAGTACACCACTATAGAATAGCTCATAGTTGTGCTGCTGCCGCTTATGTGCGTAACCTTAACCCATACCGGCAAAACTGTTGGTAATCTGTACATATATGTAGGAAAATGGCTGGTAAGTGCAGGTGCCCAGTTATACTGTAGAACAGCAGTCCTTAATGGACTGAATTCTATAAATGGCATCAAAATATTGGTGCCGACTAAAAATCACACTAAGTGCTATTCTATAAAAGCCACTCAAAGTTAGGGGTCACTTATAGAATAGCACTTGGCCCTGGGAACTGTGTCTAACTTTAGGTGTAACCATTTATACCAACTAAAACCTGGTGTAAATCCTCACACTAAATTAGGCTTGACTATGGGCCACCATAGTGGAAATGCTGACTCTGCTATCAAGGGTAATGTTCATCGGATCCATGTCGGTCCCACACAGCATTGTTACCATCATGTTTTTCGCTATTCCTACTTCGCTGTATCCAGGCTTGGTACCCCAATCCAGGAATACTCGAGCAATGGGAACAGTCTCTCTTGATCCATTGGCTAACACTACCTCTGCAGAATGCCCCGGAAGAATAGCATCTTTCGTCACTAGCTCAAGGTTGTAACAAAGTCATGATAGAGCCAGTGTCCACAAGCCTAGCCACCTGGGTCTGATTCACAGTTACTAGGGTGCTGTAGTGTTGTAGAAACCCATCTGCTTCCTTGCTTGATGAATGGCCAGTAACCTTTTGTGCTGTGGCAACTGTATGGGTCTCCTTTGTGGAAATGGAGCCACCCATGAAAACCACCAGCCTTGGTGCAGGAACTGGAATGCTCTTTGGTGCAGGCTTGGGATTACCTGGGCAATCTGCTTTGTAATGTCCTATGCGCTCACACTGGTAACAAGAACATTCATGCCTAAAGTCTTTAGGTTTATGGGGAACATTGGAGGGTTTGCTGACAGTCTCTGAGGTTGCAGGGATATGTGGGTTAGGGCCATGGCTGCTGCGGATATGGATGGCTTCTCTTTGCCAACCAAGGACGGTTACCAACTCAGCCGCCTTCTCTGGAGTATGGGGCTGGTGATTTTGAACATGTTCCCTCACCTCTGGATGGCAATGCTGAAGAAACTGCTCTAGAACTATAAGATTCTGGCAGTCCTCCAGGGTTTTAACTTCAGCTCCATTGAGCCACTGCTGATGCTGGTATCTTAGCTGAATCACAAACTCACTGTGAGTATTTTGCAAAGTCCAGAACTTTAGTCTGTAGGTCTTGGGGGTAATGGTATAACGGTTCAACAAAAGTTTGTGTACCTCATCAAACTGGGAGCACATCTCCATGGACAGTCCTTGAAATGCCTCAAGTGCTCTACCAGTGAGCTTTCCTTAAAGATAGCACACCCAGTCTTTCTGAGGAATCTCATTGAGGCAGCACATTTTTTCAAAGACATTTAGATATCTATCAGTGTCACCTCTCATATCATTAAACTGCAAAAACAAGTTGGGCCCGATCCGGGCTGTGGATCTTGCTTCTGACCTTGGCGCAGGGATTGGGCGGGCGCTTTGGATATGAGCCATCTCTAGCTTCAGTTTATGCAGATGGAATTCCCACTCCTCTTGTTGCTGTCACTCTTCCCTTTCCTGTCGCTGCAGCCGCTCTTCCCATTCCTCTCGCCGCTGTTGCTCTAGCATGTAGATCTGCCGGATCTCTGCTGGTGTGGCATCTGGCCCTGCCAACTCATGGGCTTCAGCCCACAGGGGGTCTGCTGTCACCCCAGGAGAACTCTGCACAGGCCGGTCCTGCAGCTCCTCCTCACTGAGGTTATCTGGTTGCTTTTGTGTTAGGTCAGGCATCTTCATTGTCTGCTGGTCACTGCCAGTTGCCATCATCACACTGCTAATCTCCTAACACTACCAAAAAAAAATAAATAAATAACAGGAAAGGGAATCTGTTACTGCTGCACTTGTTCACTGTACTCTGTGTCTGGAGGTAACAGGTAAAAAAAAAGACTGAACCACTCAGAGGATGGTGACCCTTACTCTATACACTGAGTCTGAGAATCCCACCATGCAGTCACCAAAAAAGAAGAACATGTTCTATTAGACATACAATTATCACTGTAAATTCTGAGATTACTATCACAAAGAAAATAATTATTTTCTCTGCTGAAATATATATACATCTTTTAGACTATTCTATTTGGTCATTAACTGAAAAGTGATAACCAGGATTATGTTAGGGTACCAGGAGACAAAGCCAATTTCAACTATGCTACTGGAAAAACCAGTGTTCTGCTCAATCATTTAATTACTGGTAGCAACAAAATCATTACGAGTAGGATTTCTGACACTTGTTTTAATTTCCCCCTCTTGGACCTCTTTCTGACTCCAGATCACACGGGGGACTAAAGATACCTATTTTACATAACAGGTTCTGCATGGTTTCTCCAACCTCCATTGTCACCCAATCACAAGGAGGTCTGCTCTGGGTTTGCATTAGGGGCTGTAATAGAATTCTAATTCCCATAACTACTGCTTTCTGTCTTCCTGGATCTAGGTATACTCTGTGCCATTTATGTTCCCAGATAATGCTCATTAAAATTCTGTCTAAGTTTCTCCAGAAACTGAGTGTATGTGATCTGCCTTGTAAACTAAATGTAAGGTAAAGAGAAGATAGAATAAAGACAGAGATAGGTTTAAATAGATAGATACATTTTATTTCTTACCCAAAGACAAGTCTTCAAGTTGGTACAAATACAGACATCAGACTTTAATCAGGTACATTCAGCAGACAGATTCTTGGTACAATCGGACAGAGCTTCGCCGTCTGAGATAAGCGTTGGGGCAGACACCAAAGCTATGGCAGATTGTCCCCTCTTTTATACACAACCTCTCCATAGAAGTCAATGGTGGGAAACCTAGCTCTCAATTTCTGAGATGATACGTTCCCACGCGGGCTTATCAGTATGTTTTGGGAACAAGTTCTTTTTTTCACATCTCATTTCTGAGACACCTGTTCCCTGTTGCAATAGTTTTCACATACTTTTCACACCATCTTAAGAACTCTGTAATAGGCTCCATTTTGTTCATCTGATTTAAAGTGACGGCTGTACCAGTTTGTGTCAGAACTCATGGTTCAGACCTGCTTTTTACAGATATTTGGCCTAGTCAGTACTTTAGTTATCTTAGGCTTCATAGCCTTGGCCCTCACTATTCCAGTGGTAGATCCAAAGCTAGGCCATATATTAACACACTATACAGTCAAACAGTTTTGCTTCCACATTATAAAAATATACATCCTATTGGGGCCCTTTTACTAAAGTGTGTTATAATCTGGGCTTCTAATGAGTTGTAGTGCAGGATTTTAGTGTGGGCTAAGCACAGATTTAATTTGGCACCTTTGGGGCATTTCCCCTAGTTCTTCTTGTAATTTTATGAAGCATGTGGATTAGTGTATGGCACTAACAGAGTTAGCATGGGAGCACTTACTGCTTCTATTTAAGAGGCACTAAGTACTCTTGCATTAACTATGCTTTAGCCAGTTATTGTGTGGTAAGTATAATGCACTAGCTGGTTATACTGCCATACCCATTTTATGCCCATGTCACACCCTCTAACAGAAAATTTCAGAAAAAATCAGCAATGCATATGGAAACTACTAGAAAATCCCTTAACTCAATTGTGTGGTAGCCTGTGTCTACACATTAACTATGTGTTAAGGACTTAATGTCCTTTAGTAAAAGGCCCCATAATTACTTGGAGTAATCTTCTGATTAAAATCCTTTTTTTTACAAATGGTTTCTGTTTTTTTAAAATTAATTTTGTTCTCACATTTAGCTACGTAGTTATCTATGCGTAAAATCTCTCATTCCTTCCCTGTCCTTCAGGAAGTTTTTTCTCTCTCCCCTTCCCCAAGCATCTCTTTCTCCCTCCCCTTGCCCTTTCTGTTTTCTTCTTCTCAAGGTTTTATCTTTCTTTCTCTCCCCCTTACTTCCTAGGCCCATTGCACTGTCTCTCTCTCTCTCTTCCCTCCTCTTCTCTCCTCTCCTTTGTTTATAGCACTCAGCTACCATGCCTCACTTACTCCAAATACACTGTTGTTGCTGGATTTCTGTGTCCATTATCACAACTTCCTTCTCTACCTCAACCCATATGGCCAAAGGTAGAATCACTGCACTCTGTAGCCCTTCAACTCTGCAAAATGAGGACATCATCTAGCCAAAATGGAAGCTGGATTGTTCTGCCCCCATAATCATGAAGTCAGGCTGTATTGTTATGTGTATTTAATACAAGTATTAATTGAATTGTCTGCATAATAGCACTAATTGAGCAATCTGAACAGATCACATCACAAGCCAACCTTGGTAGTGAGAAGGGTTCAAGATCCAGAAGGACACATGTGCTTACATATAAAGCCAAAGAGATGTATGAAGCTGAAGTAGAAAAATATGTCTCACTCTTGGAAAAGAAACTCTGCCTCAAAGAAGAGCAAGACATACTTGAGGATTCTAAGGGGAGCAAGGCTGAGGGCCTCAATACTGAGCAGCTGCAAATAGCCTATAATCAATATCAATAAAAATCAGAGGAGTACTGTCAATTTATAAGCAGGAAAATATATCATACAGTTGACCCAAAGATAAGCACAACAGGCTATAAATCTCATACGCTATGCTATGGTGACAGAAACAATTAAATGCACAGCAACAAATATAGCCCCCTGTAGGAGAAAATAAATCTTAACACTCTGGCAATTCTAGGCATTGCACTAGAACTTCTAAAAGTTCCAGGATTCTAAAATCTCACAAGACAAGTCATTCTAGCAGGTCCTCTATGGGCTCTATTGCCCATAAATTGCAATTGGATGCAATGGTTGACAAATTAAAGGTTCTTTATAGTAAACAAGAAGCAGCTATAGAAGTTGAAAACCTTAAGCTAGAAGAAGAGGGAAAGAAAGCAACTACTGTTGCTGCTGCATTGGCCAATGCTAATGATGCTGCTGCCATGGCCAATGCTAATGCTGCCACTGCTGCTTCTGAACACAAGAAGAGAGAGCTAAACATTGCCTTGAAGCTGCTGTAGCAAGAGAAAGAAGGGGTTCTCCTCGAGGCCCAAATAAAAGCACTTGAAGAAGACACAAGGCAGGGTGGCAGGGAGAGTCAGCTTAGCCATATCATCACTGACAATTCTGCCTAGCGAACAGCAGAATATGTAAAGGTTCATACCCTGGTTCACAAAAGTACAATCACACTTTGACTCAGAAGAGTCATCAGATTCTGAGCAAACATATTTCTCTATCCCAGAGTCTAATTCATCCAAAAGAAGCAACTCTAAGGCAAACATGACAAAAAGGCAAGCCACCATCATAGTCATCCACATGTTACCATGTAAATGGATGTACTACCATGGGCTCTCACTCCAGGAAAACACACAAAGGTAAGTGCTTCCTTTCAACCACAGACTTTGATGCTACTTAGGAACTTGGCTCAGATAAATGTTGAACAGTTATGCCCAGCAAAACACCCTGTGATTAAACAAGAGCCAACTGACCAACCACACTCCATGCCTGACTTGAGACAACCCCAGCATATATCCAGATACTGGTACCTACTGCCAGTGTACTAGAAACTTCAAAGAGGGAAGCTCTAGCAGCATACATGGTGTGCTAAAAGATGGTGAACATATGTTTTCACCAATTCAATGACTTTAAGGATGCCACAGCAATTATGAAGTTCATTCCCATGCAAGAGATAACCCTGTTGATAAAGTGGCTAAGAAAATACATTATTAGATGCATATTTGCATGACCCCTCAAGAAGTTTGAAAGTAATGTGGGAGAGACTTGACCAACACTATGGAAGCCCAGAAGTAATCCAATAGGCATTGATGAAGAAAATAAGGGATTTCCCAAAGGTCACAAATAAAGATAATAACGAGTTGCAAGAATTAGATCTTCTCCAGGAACTAGAAGCACTTAAGGCTGATCTGAATCTTCCTGACCTCTACTACTTGGATACAGCTTGGGGCATAAATGAGATTATAGTAAAGCTTCCGTATGACATAAGAGAAAAGTGGTCATCAGTGGGCACCAAGTATAAAGAAAAAAACTATAGAAGTTTCCTCCCTTCACAGTCTTTGTGAAGTTAATCTGAGATTTGACAAAGAGGAAAAACGACCCCAGCTTCAAGTTTGATGTACCTGAAGCAGTCAATACAGGCTACTTCCTGAGTGAAAGGCCAGTCAAGAAGTATAGCATCATCAAGAAGGCTATAGCTGTACATATGACAGATGTGTTACCCACAGCAATCCCACCAACCAATCATCCTTCTACTATAGAGAAAGCAGAAGATTCAGACCAACAGTGTCCTTTATATAAGAAACCTCATCCTCTCAAGAAATATAAAGGGTTTAGGAAGCAACCCTTAAGAGAACATAAAGATCTGTTGAAAAAGTACGGAATGTGCTACAAATGTTGCTCTTCATCCAAGCACATGGCTAAAGACTGTAAAGCAGCCATCAAGTGTATGAAGTGGAATAGTGACCAGCATTTTGGTGCTTTATACCCTGACAAGTGTACACCTACATTTTCAGGAACCCCCAGCCTTAGAGTCAAGCCACAGTGGGGAGAAGGAGGTAGAGCAAGTGTCACCACCAAACGTTATTCCAAACTGTACACAAGTATGCACAGGAGGCCACAGTGTCCAGTCATGCACCAAGGTATGTGTAGTTAAGGTATATCCAAAAGAGCAACCAGAAAAGGCAGTAATGATGTATGTCATAACAGATGTGCAGAGTAACAATTCTCTGGCAAGGACAGAGTTCTTTGAACTATTTGACATCCAAGGAGCTCGTTATCCCTACAACCTCAAGACCTGCAGAGGGAGGACAAGAAGGACGTAGAGAAGATCAAGTGGATACTTTATAGAAGCAATGGATGGTAGCAACAAGATCTATCTACCGACTCTTATTAAATGTAATTAGATACCTGATTACAGAGAAGAAATTCCCACACCAGTGATTGTGCAACACCATCTTCATCTCCAACCTATAGCAGAGAACCTGCAACCTTTAGATCCAAATGCCAAGATCTTATTCTTGTTGTGAAGAGATGCACCAACCTTGATCAGAGTTCATGGGTCACATGCAGGTCCATCTGATGCCTACCAACTTGCCCTAGGATGGGTGATGATAGGTGATGTCTGCTTTAACAGACTGAGGAGACCAAATGTAGATGTCTGCAATGTGTTTCTTGGAAAATGGGTGCACCATCTTGATCAAGCCTTGTCACAACCATCTGCACATGAAGGAGGTTTACAGCTGGGAAGAACCAAACCCCGGCTCAACTGTCTGTCATGACACCTCTCCACCAAACTTAGGAGAATATCTGGGGAACTCGATGTTCCAAGTCACCAAGGATGCAACAATTCAACTCTTTCAATAAAAGACAGAGAGCTCTTGAGAATTATGGATTCAAAATTCTACAAGGATGAGTCCAATAGCAGGGTGGCTCCACTACCATTCTTGACACCCAGAACACAACTACTTAACAACATTGAGCAAGCCCTCTCATCTCACTTCATCTGAGAAGGAAACCTAAGATAAAACAGCACTTTACAACATTTAGGCAGAACATGTTGGATAATGGCCATGTAAAGCCAGCTCCACTATTAAAAGACAATGAAGAATGCTGGAACTTACCTACCTTTGATGTGTATCACCCACAAAAACCAGGCCAGATCAGGATTGTGTTCAAGTCCAGTTCTCAGTTTCAAGGAATTTCATGCAACAATGTGCTGCTTTCTGGGCCTGACATGATTAATATCTTATTAGGAGTCTTGATTTGCTTCAGAAAATACTCTATTACCATAACAGCAGATATTCATCAAATGTTCTATTCAGTGGCGTTCCTAGAGGGGCTGACACCCGGGGTGGATCGCCGATGCGCCCCGCCCCCCCGGTGCAGCGCGGCCCCCCCAGTGAAAGGACACCCCACCACCCCAGCGAAAGAACCCCCCCCCCCCCGGGTGCATGCTGCTGGGGGGGATGCCACACGCCGGTCAGCATTGTTCGTTTCCATGCTCCCTCTGCCCCGGAACAGGTTACTTCCTGAGGGAGCATGGAAACGAATGATGCTGACCGGCGCGCAGCACCCCTCCAGCGGCGTGCACCCAGGGCAGACCGCCCCACCGCCCCCCTTGGTATGCCACTGGTTCTATTGCTTTGTTGTACACCCAGATTACAGAAGCTGCTTGAGATTCCTTTGGTGTTGTGACAATGACATCAACCAGGAGATCATACAATGTAAAATGAGAGTTCATGTCTTTGGTAATAAACCATCACCTGCAGTAGCAACCTATAGGCTTAGAAGGATAGTTCAAGAGGGAGAAAGAGAATATGACACATTGTCTATGAAATAGATAGCACTGTGTACTGGCCTACCCCCCTATAGTTTGCAGTCTCCTGTACTTGACTCCTTGTGAGATTTCCCTATTGGATCTTAGTTATGAGCTAGGGTCAGCCCTTCTTCTTTGCCCTTGTGGGTTCTTCCTAATATACCTTTGTAATCAGCAACTATTCTATCGGCTGATCTCTCCTGAATCTACTCTGATTCCATAAAAATTCTTTTCCCAGGTCATTTCCCCCTTTGAGTATACAGCTTTACCTCTCAACTGGGCTGAGGTTCTAGCCATCTCCTTGCCACTGAAGTGGCTAGAAACAGACTCTGTGCAGAAGGCAACAATTCTGTCCAAACAACTGAGCTGTAAGTTGATTTTCTTTATTTGATATGATTGCTACATTAAAGAAGAGTTGGATTATGAATGGAGAGTCTACTGGTTATTTTTTTTCTAGGAAATGGTTTATCCTGGCTGTTGAAGCTTTGTTACCTCACCTAGCCTAGAACAGTACATGGATGATGTCAATGAATCATGGAATTATTACCCACACACACACACCAACAAAAGGGATAATTCCCTATGAAACCAAATCCACACAATCCAAAAAAATAGAGAAGGGACATTTGATAACATAACATGTAGTCCAGAGGTGAGATACAACAATTTTATTAGGCAGATATCAAAGATGATACAGACTCAAATGGAACCATGTTTTGGCAACAAAGATAACTGCTTCAGGAGTCAGTTTATCTTATGTGTGATATCTATGTCTCATGTGAACAATCAAGCTTTAAAGAAGACCAAAATGAACTTCTTTTGAGCCAAGGTGTCAGCATTGAAAGTGCACTGCAAAGTATGGAAAGTCATAAATTCCCCATCGGGACTGTTTAATCTATGTCTCTAGCTAAAGCTAAAAATCAGATTTCTAAATGTTGAGCCATGTCTGAACAGAAATTGATGTTATAGTCTGTAGCACCCCCAGTGGCGGTAAGATGTAATTACTATGAAAATAATTTTTCAAGTCACAGTTGGTTCCCTGTTTATCCAACCACTGAAGGGTGACACAGAAAAAAAAAATGTTTAATGTGGTGAACAATTTTCCCTGGACCCTTTACAGCTTCAATTAATATGCAAAGCACAAAGTTTCAGTAAATAGCTTTATTGCACCAATCAATTCGATAACTATATAAAATGCAGTGAAAAGTGCTATAGTTGAAGTGCAATGAACTAGAAATAGAATGCTTTCTAATAACAAGTCAATTTTTTTTTTTTTTAACTAACAGAACCAAACAATTCTCTCTTGAAGACAATCTGACTCTTCAACACCACTTACTCAGAAACACAGATGTAAATCAGATGTGTCTATTTTCTAAACATTTAACCTTTTTTTTTAAGTTGTCAAGTTTTAATTATTCTTTTTCTCCTTTTTCAAAAGAATTGATTCTTTGTGGTTACTCTTATATCTTTCAGATAATTAACGTCCAAGATCTTTAACCAGTTCAGGTAAGTACATACTTATTCTTTCAATACTATCAGAGTTCTGATCGTAGGTATAGTTTTTTTTAGGAGTGCAGATGATGTTATAGTCACTTATCTGCGTCCATTTCTTCAAAGCTTGCTTGCGTGGGGGCCCGAAGTTTATCTTCTGGACTCGGTTCAAAGTATGTCTTTCTGGCTTGTTTCCTGTCTTTAATAAAAATGAATAGAAAAAATACCCTATCTCCCTTGACTATTTTACCAAATATTCCTTACTCTGGGTCAGGGATTTCACTGTGGCCAATTAACTATAGACAAATAAAAAAATATTTAATTATTCCCTGGCAGTCCCCTATTCTTTAACTGTATCCCTGTTCTAAAGGAACCAGGCCTCAGTCATTACACACACACACACACTGCCTCAGCTCTTGCTCACAAGCTTAACTTTCACAACATTTCATTTATAAATCCCACATCAGTCTTCACACTCTCACAATCAACTCAGTATCCTTTCATGACAATTAAAACAAATTTATTCTAAATTAAATTAAAGCAGATGCTTTCACAGGTATTTTTACCTTTTACTATCAACTCACTTACTGGTCCTTATTCTCCCAAATTTCAGAATAATTTAGCCACTCTCTCTCTCAAGCATCATAGCTGCCACAGTACACAATCTGCCACATCACAGTCCTGGGCTCATCTGCCTTCTGAAAAAAACTCGTTACCCAGGGCAACGAAGTCCCGGCTTGATCACCTGCCCTGTAACCACCAATCAGGCAGCTTCCCTCGGAATGTTGCTAAACTTTCAGTTAAGATCAGGCTCCATTTTGAAACCCACCTTTCCCATTGAAATTAATGGGAAAATGGATTTCAATGCAAAGCACAATGTAAATTACACAATATTACAATGAAAAATATAGTATTGTCCAGATCACACTTTACAGATTCCAGTCCCTGTTTAAAATTTTTAAAACTCCTTAAAGGCACCATTTACACTATTTTGACTCAAAACCACCATTAAGGTTCAACGAAACTTAACCAAAATATCCACACCAGTTAAACAAAATATGCGCTCACATACACCGTCGTCGGAATTCAAAAATATGCAACCGGAGCAGCGCAAGGCGCTCCGCACCCAAAATCCCCCTCCCCCAAAAACCTACTAATACATATTACAGTTTTTAAAGGGTCTAGCCCACCTTAAGGGACCCACTGGACCCCCCGACCATAAAAATAATTTTTTTTTAAGTATAAGGGAAGGCCCAAAAAATAACATTAAAAAACTCCAAAATTAAAGTAATTTAAATTAAGGTAAGGCCCTAGGGCCTCTTACCTTAATCCCTGGACGTCCACCCTGAGGTCCATGAACTTCTTCAGGGTCCCGGTAGACCCCCGGCGCCACCGACTCCTCCGTTGCAGCAGGCCGCGGAAGCCTGCTGGGGAACCTCAAAAATCGAGGCCCCGGCTTCACTTTGCGGCCTACTGGAGCTCCTGGGCCTAATCTGCGCATGCTCTGGATCCGCTGGATCCAGCGTGCAAGCGCGGACTGGGACTGAAGCCGGCCGCTTCCCTTCTTGCCCGTCTCCTCCGTTTTTGTGGCAGCGCACCATTCGCGCCTGCCACCCTTGGGCTTGCTCCAGTCCCAAAACAGGACCCAAAAATGCCAGAGCAAGCCCGGGCCAGCTGGAAAACACTGGCCACCAATGAAAAGCCAGTCAAATGGGCCAAAAATACGGCCCAAAAACCACCGAACCCGAATAGGGTCTCAAAAAGGTGGGCACAAAAAAAGATAGCACCCACAGAGACCTTTGGACCCCGGAGCAGCCCCGGATGGCCAGACCGCCAGGAACACCCCGGAAGCCAGGTAAGGGCCATATTAAACTTTTATTTTTTTTAACCCTTTACATTGTATTCTTTCCCAGCAGGTAAGATCACCTATGGAATAAATCTTCTTGCAGCCCATAGTGATACTATAGAGGCCATAGTGCTTGTGTACAGGACACTGCTAATGAAATACTGGAACAGGAATTGTTTAACAGGTCCACTGCTACATTCATGATTTCTTGCTATTGTTCATTCCAAGTCCAGCTGATGTGATTCACATACCTGTATATTGTGGGTATTTGCTGGAAACAACTAAGTATTCTATTTTATTTTCATGATACTACTGAAAAATATCACTGTCAAGTATTTCAAAAAGGATGTCAGAACAGAGACGTCACACCAACACAAATATGGTAATACGCCAAAGGAATTAAACCCACAAGAGGATAAGAAGACAGTGTTAATTAGGAACTCGACACTGCCCAAGTTCAGCGGATTACTTGCATCAGGTCAGGGGTCATCTAGTAATCTCAATGTCAATTAGTATTCAGGATTCACAGCTGATAGCATATGTCCAATAATCATAACCTTGCTATCATGATAGCATTTAGCAACTACTGACTCTGCTGTGAGATAAAACTGAAAAAAGGTCATTTTATTCATACCTTCTGTGCCCGTTTCCATGGCTTCCAGTGCTATGCTGAAGAAGTCTCAGGAGTCCTCCTATTTAGAAGGCACTTACTCCTGCATTAACTGTGCTCTAATCACCACAAGGTCTCAAACCTGAATCCTCAATGGTCAAGTGAAAAAAATGAGTTTTAAGAGAAAGTTTTAAGGGATTGTTCTGTTAGTACTCATGGAAGATTGTTCCAGAGACATGGTGATTAAAAGGCACTATGGATCTCATTTTCAAAGCATAAGGACATCTCAAAAGGTCAAAATGGATGTCCATGTGCTTGAAATGTCCAAATCCCGATTATGCAAAGGCAAAATAGAGGTGTCCAACACTGCAGTACATCCAGTCTATATTACAGCTTCAGTTAGTATGGACATTCTTTATTGAACAGGAAGCGGGTGTGAGAAGTAATCTAGTGGTTAGTGCAGTGAACTATACACCAAGAAACTCAGGTTCAAATCCCACTTCAACTTTTTTTTAAACTTTTGAGAAACATAAAAATACCTGCTGTTTCTAAAAATATAAGCCACCTACAAGCCTGAAGTATATTGAAATAGAGTACATTCAAGTGCAGTAGTATTTTTCTGTTGCTAGAGGGCTCACAATTACAAAAACAGTTAAAGTAGGATTTGAACCTGGGTCCCTTGGTTTATAGGCCACTGCACTAACCACTAGGCTGGCCTAATGCTCTGCATGGATATCTTTGTGATGCAAAAGAAAGCAGATCCCAGATATATTTCTCCCAAACAGAATCTCTTTATTAAAACAATCACCTGATGTGGTCCACATTTTGCCCACTCATGGGTTGCTTCAAGGGTTCTATATTAAAAACAATAATCCAAGCACAATATAAATCATAAATAGACAAAATAAATATAAAGTTTCAATATATAACACAAACATAAAAAGTGTGTGGTAGCCAAGAGTAACATTATATGCACTAACAATAATGATAAAACCACCAATTAAGAGTACAAACATAATTAGCAATCAGAATCATAAATAATCATAAATAATAGCAAACTATATGGACAAGTAAGTTTACGCAGTGCACTATTCCATTAAAAGTTTTATGGTGGTATCATGTGAACATTATCATTAATTGTACAAATAGGTATGAATAGTGCATAAAGGAGCATGCCATATTGTATATGTCACACATCAGTTCAAAGTGCTTAAACACAAATCTTGTAAAAAAAATAAATATATGTATAAAATACCCAGAAGTGGGAAGGCTAAAAGATTTGCAAACCTAGCTAAAATATGCAAAATACTTAGTAACATGTTTTTAAAGGCTATTTGCTTTGAACATGGTATGTATTTAAGCTGCTGTAAGAACTAGCAGTTTTTTAAGTGCTTGCTTGGGTATAATATTCAATGGACTTATGTCTGGAACAATTATCTTTGGAAAATAAAAAAAATGAACTCATTTGACTGCATTTAAGTGCCAGATAAAGAATCACTTGTTTTTTTTTAGCTTATAATTTGATTAGTACCAGTGCAGTATAGCATTCTTTTTAAAGATTTGTTGTTCACCTTCAAGGCTTTTAAGAAGCTCCCGCCACCTCTTGTTCAACTGGTTGTTCCTTATGTACCAAGGTTACGTTCAGGCAGCTAACTGTCCCAGCTTCAGAGCTGTCATGGCTATAGAGTACAAGGAAAGGAGCCTTTGTTTTAATGTGGCACCCATCCTGTGGAATGCATTGCCACAGTGGTTATGGGAGAAAAGTTCTTTAAAGTGCTTAAGGTGTTTCCTTAATGGGAATTATTTTTTGCTCAGGCATTAAGGACTAGATTCTATATATCATGCCTAAAAGGTTGGCACCAAAATGAAATTTGGTTAAGCATATTCTATAAAGAACACTTTAATTTAAAAGAAAAAAGAGAAGGCAGGAGGAAAAACTATATTTTTAAATAGTACAGCATTGAGATAAGAAGTTTATAGTGCAGGCATCCACCACAAAGTGACCAAAGATTCCCCAGCAGCAGGGCCATAGGCATTCCAGAATAGGATAGATTTAAGCCAGGTTAGAAAAGTTGGAAAAGATCTGTACTAGGCTGAGCATTTGGTTTGTTATTCTCTAAACATGTTACAAAATATTATAGAAAAATTGTACAGGAATCAGAGAATTAAAAGACTTTTATTACTCACCCACCAACACAGCATCAGATATCAGTTGTAAAGTTATAACAAACTTACAAAACTCTGGTATTTATAAGTAATCAGACGAAAGAAAGAAAGAAAGAAAGAAAGAAAGAAAGAAAGAAAGAAAGAAAGAAAGAAAGAAAGAAAGAAAGAAAGATTCTTAGCTGTAAATAATTAATTTCTATGAAGGGGGGAGAGCACCCCCTTCGGGAAAAACAATAGGCCATTTGGACAGATCTGAAACTCTTTTTCCAAGCATGCCTAGTTTTTCAGAGTTTCTTTGTCTGCAGTGTGGTTTTATAGGCTGTGGTGAGCATCCACCTCTCCTCTACCCTGGACCAATCATAGGTGCTGCATTTGTGCTGGAGGCTTGCAGTTGGTGTCCTTGCCATACCTCTTCTCAGTAAATTACATTTGTAACAAGTTATACCAGGTAGCTGAGTTGCCCTATCAACATGAGGTCCCATCAGAGCATGTGACCAGCCAGAAATTCCTGCATGTGGCTGACAACAAAAAAGATGGGGGATGGGAAATAGTGCAGCATACCTTAAGTAGAACTTTATATCTAAAACTTATAGACAGATCTCTCTAACTGGAAGTGTAAGGGGAGTGCATTCCATAGGGTTGGTTCAATTACACTGAAGGCTTTTGATTGAATTGAGTCAAAACATAGTTGTCGAACAGAAGGAATGACTAAAAAGAGGATTTCAAAGTTCTGGAGGGAATGTATGGAATCAGATACCATGAGAGATATAACAAAATACCAGAGGAATGAATTTATGAACCACGGTGAGAATTTTAAATGTAATCTGATGGGTGATAGGGAGCTAATGTTCCTCCTGAAGAAGTGGAGTTATGCGTAACCCTGGCAGCACTATAGAAATGCTAAGTAGTAGTAGTAGTAGTAGTGATCACCATGAAGTTTGATGTGATCATGGTGTGTTAGGGAAAAATAGGCATATTGATGAATTTCTTCATATAATGCGAGGGAAAAGGATCATGCCTTGAAGTTGTCATTGAAATGTAATTGTGTTAACATTATATCAGCCACAGAGGGAGAACTGAAGGATGTAATGGAGCTACCTAGAAAGGATCTCAAGGAGGGTTGAGAACAAGAAGAAGAGGGAGAGGAGGCAGGGGTAGTTAAATGATGAAGGGAAGTTCTGAAAGAGTTTAATTTGCTGAAAAAGTGTGTAGCTAGATCACAGGTGTCAGGACTTTCTGTAGAAATGTGAGAAGTGGGAATAGAATAGGTGAGAGATCTAAGAATTTGGTGAATCTTTCTAGAGTGAGCAGCACTCATGATTTAAGAAGAAAAATGTATTTTTTTCCAGTCTGCAATATGGCTGATTTATAAGGAAGAGCTAAAACTTTATAAATGTGGTGTGAAGAAACAGAGTGGCTTATGTGGGCCCTGGCTGAATAACAACTGGGCCTGCATAAGCTCCCTTGCCCAGCCTGCCCACATGTAGCCTCCAATGTTCAGTGCTGGTGCCTGACATGACTCGGCACTGAATATTTGGGGCTAATTTAGCCAGCGACGCTCAGAGTTTAAAAAAACGATAACTGTCACTGGCTGAATATTGGGGAGGGACAGACTCTATGTGCAAAAGGCAACAATTCTTTTCTAAGCAATTTGTTTATTATGAGTGCAACAATAAAGATGATTTGCTTAAGAATTGAGAGTCTACTGGTAAAGATTATACTTGATGATGGTTTATACTGACTGTTTAAGCTACAGTATATTTTGCCTAGAACACTACACTTTTCCTAGAACAGTACATAGGGCATAAATACACCCTTCTGCATGCAAAGCATTCAAGACCATTGCCTAAAGACTGGTATACCAGACCTGTGGAAAAACAATGAAGTTGCATGATCAACAGGACTCTTTCAAAAAAATCCAAGGAGACATAATAAAGAAGTAAAGTCTTTATTCAATACTGAATTAGGACTCAACATGGCACCATGATTCGGCATAGTGCCTGCATCAGGAGTCTAAAACATAACAAATAAATACAATCACATAAAATAAAAGCAATAAATGCTTTTATTTCTATTTTTATTTATTTAGTTTGTATTCTTAGTTTTTTTCCCCGATACCTTTTACAGCTGTTTAACTGTATCTTTCTTTTTTTCCCCCAACACTCTTTTCCTTTGTGACTTTAACACCCTTGTATGTACATTTTTTCCTTTTTCCTATACACACATCTTCTACACATGGTGCACTGCCACTCTTCAGTACTCTGTTCTTGTCCCATATGCCACACATCAATTTGTTCTTATTGTTAATGTTTTTGCTTTTTCTTCACCAATGTATGTTCACATAACCCACATGACTTGTGCAGAATAGTGCTCTTTCAATTTTATTATTCAGATAGCTGTCTTCTTTCTTTTTTTTTGCAAACATATTTTTTCCACAATCATATTTCTTTTCCATCCCTGCAACTGCTGCCATTGCTGTTGTTATGGGGTCTCTTTCACCTTTCCTTCCAGCCTATGAGCCAGTTTTTTTCACATCACCACACCCACTCCTAGCAACATCATTGTTGATATGTCACTCCCTCCCCTTGGTGCCTTTTTCTGTCTTAAATACCCCTCATTTTTTACACATCTCCCATTTGCCATTTTGGTGTTTTCTCAGCGTCCTTTGATGACTTTGTTTTTCCCAGAGATATGATTTCTTTTAGTACTCTCAGGGTTTTTCTCCGATACTGTACTTATCATTATTTTTTCAGTGCATTTTTTCATGCTTTTTCATCCTTAGCATTTTCAACACTCTTTTAGATACATCTTGTTCCTTTTCTATATAGATATATATATATATATTTCCGACACACGATACACTGCCAATTTCCACTTCTGTGTCCTTCCTATACGCCACATATCACCTTGCTTTCTTTGCTGGTGTACATCCACATTACCCACTGCGTTCTCTTCTGCTTCCTATTTAGACAGCCGTCTCACTATGACTCATCTAACTTCATTCGGTACCATACTTGTATTTCGTCCCTGTTACTGTTGCATTTCCTGTATCTATTATGTCTCATACACCCATATCGCTGTATCGCTTTCCTATACTGTTTACACTATGTGCTACAGAGTCCCTCTTTCCATAATGCTAGCACATATCCACAGCACTACTGCAGAGAAGCTTTTTTTTGTCTTTTTCCTATTTCTTTAGACATCATCAGCTCTTCCTTTGGTAATATCTTTTATTTTGGCTACACGCGAAGAACACAACCAAGAAGATGTTCCGTTCAATGTGGAAATTAAAAAGAGTAAGACCTTTCTTCCCAAGAACCGTTTTCCGTAATCTGATACAATCAATGGTACTCAGCCATCTAGACTATTGCAACACACTCTATGCTGGCTGCAAAGAGCAAATTATCAAGAAACTACAAACAGCCCAAAACACCGCAGCCAGACATATTCGGAAAAACAAATATGAAAGTGCTAAACCCCTATGAGAAAAACTACACTGGCACCCACTTAAAGAACGCATCACGTTCAAAATATGTACCCTAGTTCACAAGATCATCCACGGAGACGCTCCAGCCTATATGTCAGATCTGATAGACATACCACCCAGGAATGCTAAAAAATCATCCCACACATTCCTCAATCTTCACTTCCCCAACTGCAGAGGCCTAAAATACAAGTTAACGCATGCGTCAACCTTTTCCTACTTGAGCACACAATTCTGGAACGTGCTGCCGTGCAACTTGAAAGTGATCCATGAACTAACTTCCGCAAACTACTGAAGACCCATCTCTTTGACAAGGCATAGCACAAAGATCAACAAATGTGAACCAGTACACAGATATCCAGAACTGCTTAAAGAAATTCGCTTCACAAAATTAGTTCGTTACTCTACCATCCTGCGTTACTATTATCATGTTACCCAAGATCCTTAAGCAACATTAAATGTATACTGCTTGTTATTCTACTATTCTGCTTTACTATTATCATGTTACCCAAGATCCATAGGCAATACTAAATGTATATTTTCTTATAGATCCCCACTACTCATGATGTAATGTAAGCCACATTGAGCCTGCAAAGCGGTGGGAAAATGTGGGGTACAAATGCAATAAATAAATAAATAAATAAATAAAAATCTCAGTTTAACCTGCTTTATTTTATTATATCATGCACACTCTGAGCATCCTTGTGCAATACCCTTTTTCCCCACCATTCCCATCTATTCAGTATGTGGCACCTTGTTTATTACAGGGGCGTAGCCAGACCTGCCATTTTGGGTGGGCCCCCAGTTAACCTGGGTGGGCCCTTCCCACCCTTACCCTCATAAATGCATACAGGTTTTTTTTAACCTTCCCCTCCCTTCCCTTCCATCTCCTCTGCCCCTACTCACGTTTTCATCTTTTGCCCTCTCCTCCACCCCAGACCAGCATCTGCTCACCCATTCCATCCTCGTCTGTTATCTGCCAATCTCTGTCTGAACCCCCTGCAGGGCACTGGGTCCATCCTGCCGCTACGCTGCTGCCCTCCGTTGTCATCTTTTTCTGGCAGAGGTGTTAGTTCTTCTGCTGCTTATCTGCAGCGGATCCACGCGCTGCCAGACCTGTATGCTGCTCCGACTGCTTCCTTCCAGCTGGCCTCACCTTCTCCGATACTCTTAAGAGGCAGGGACAGCGCAGAGGAAGCAGTCGCAGCAGCATACAGCCCTGGCAGCGTGTGGATCTGCTGCAGATAAGCAGCAGAAGAAGAACTAACACCTTTGCCAGAAAAAAGATGACAACGGAGGGCAGCAGCGTAGCGGCAGGATGGACCCGGTGCCCTGCAGCTTTGCTGTAGTAGACTGCTGCGGCGCTGTCCGAAGGGGAGGGAGGGAAAAGAAGGCCTGCAGCGTGCCGGCTGCGGATCGGTCTAATTCTTTTGGCGTCTGCGACTCTGCACCGTTGCTGGGTGGGCCTGAGCTCAAAGTGGGTGGGCCCAGGCCCACCCGTGGCTTCGCCCCTGGTCTACTATGGAACTTTGTGAGCTGTTTTCAAACCTTTCTCTTCATCTTTTTTCACCTAGTTGCGCTTTTGCTGCCACTGCTACCCTTAATGGTTTATCAGCATCATTAGAATTTCTAAAAGGTATGTTATATACCTTATTGTTTCCAACATTTGTATTTTTTTATCGCTCTTTATTTATTCATAATGCCATTTGCAATTTTTGCAGTTTTGTATTCCGTATATCTTTTTCAGACTCGATCCTGTTCATTCCCCATTTGTACATTTTCACAGTTTATCACCACACACAGGTAAGTTTTTATACATACTCTTATTGTTTTTTTTCAGATCTCCACAGTTTCTTTTGTTTGTAGCATTGATTACCACTGTAGGCTCATTTATTATTTCTTGTTTAAATTTACATAATATGTTAATTAGTACATATGGAGGGGCATAATTGAACGAAAATGTCTATCTCCGAGAACGGGTCCGTGAAGGGGCGGACCGAACCGTATTTTCGAAAAAAATAGACGTCCATGTTTTATTCGACAATTTGTGAGCTGGGCGTTTTTGTTTTTCAGTGATAATGGAAAATGAAAGCGCCCAGCTCAAAAATGAATAAATCCAAGGCATTTGTTCGTGGAAGGGGCCAGGATTCGTAGTGCACTGGTCCTCCTCACATGCCAGGACACCAACCGGGCACCCTAGGGGACACTTTTACAAAAACAAAAAAAAGAGCTCCCAGGTGCATAGCACCCTTCCCTTGTGTGTTGAGCCCCCCAAATCCCCCTCAAAACCTACTGCCCACAAGTCTACACCATTACTATAGCCCTAAGGGGTGAAGGGGGGCACCTACATGTGGGTACAGTAGGTTTTGGGGGGTTGGATGACTAAGCATTAAGCAGCACAATTGTAACAGTTAGGGGGGGGGATGGGCCTGGGTCCACCTGCCTGAAGTCCACTGCACCCCCTAACAACTGCTCCAGGGACCTGCATACTGCTGCCAGGGAGGTGGGTATGACATTTGAGGGAGAAAATAAAAAGTTGTGAAACATCATGTTTTGTGGTGGGAGGGGGTTAGTGACCACTGGGGGAGTCAGGGGAGGTCATCCCCGATTCCCTCTGGTGGTAATCTGGTCATTTAGGGCACTTTTGGGGGCCTTATTCGTGAAAAAACAGGGTCCAGGAAAAGTGCCCTAAATTCTAGCTACAAACGCATACTTTTTTTCCATTATCGGCGAAAGGCACCCATCTCTCCTCGGCCGATAACCACGCCCCAGTTCCACCTTCGCCACGCTTCCGACACGCCCCCGTCAACTTTGTATGCTTCCGCGATGGAGTGCAGTTGAAAATGTCCAAAATCGGCTTTCCATTATACTGATTTATTCGTTTTTGTGAGATAAACGTCTATCTCCCGATTTGAGTCGAAATCTAGGCGTTTTTCTCTTTCAATTATAAGGTGGATGGTGTACATTCATGTAACATTTTTAATATATTTTTTATCTTTTAGATCATATTCTTCTTATTTTATGTGATTGTATTTATTGTTTTTATTAGTTGTTTTAGACTCCTGATGTAGGCACTTTGCCGAAACACAGTACTGTGTCGCATCCTATTTCAGTATTGAATAAATATTTTACTTCTTACATCTCCTTGGATTTTTGAAAGAGTCCTGTTGATCATGCTACTTCCTTATTTTTACTTTGTCTTTTCTGTAGCAGATTTCGTTTCTCCACCTCGGTGTTTTTTGTTTTTTTGTACTAGACCTGTGGCCATACAGAGTGTGATATGGAATAGAACATCAGAAAGAGGATATTAGCGGTATATAAGAATTGATTTGAATTTGAAGATGTGAAAGATATTGGAAAAAGATGACAATAACACTACCAAATTGAGCTGGCATAGACAAATTGGATCATATACTGTATGCAGATGATCAGAGAAGAAAAGAAATCATATCACTCAATAGTAACAGTAACAAAATAAGAGAGCTATTTAGGGTAGTAAATAACATCTCAAGAAAAACATCCCTGAAACTGATGGAAGACCAGGGTACAGATGACTTCACTAAATACTTCAAAGAGAAAACTGATCAATTGAACACCTCACTTAAAGATGATCAATTTTCATACAAAAGTAATACAAAACAAGAAATAAATGACTGAGTGTTACTGAGAGATGATGAAGGCACAGCAACAGATTGCACTTTCTCCTTTGAAACTCTAAACAATGTGAAAATGCTTACATGGGTGGCCCTGCCCTATATGAGCCACGTGGAGGGGCATAATCAAACGTGGCCGGCGAAATAGATCTATTTTGGCAGCGGTGCAACAGCTGGCCGGAACCGTATTATCAAAAAAGATAGCCGGCCATCTTTTTTTTCGATAATACGGTTTAGCCCGGCCAAATGCCACAGTTTGCCGGGTTTGAGATCGCCGGTTTTGTTTTTCAGTGATAATGGAAAAAAAATGCCGGCCATCTCAAACCCGGCGAAATCCAAGGCATTTGGTCATGGGAGGAGCCAGCATTTGTAATGCACTGGTCCCCCTCACATGTCAGGGCACCCTAGGGGGCACTTCTAAAAATGTTTAAAAAATATAAAAAAAGCTCCCAGGTGCATAGCTCCCTTACCTTGGGTGCTGAGTCCCCCAAATCCCCCCCAAATCCACTCCCCACACCTCTACTCCATTACCATAGCCCTTATGGGTGAAGGGGGGCACTTACATGTGGGTACAGTGGGGGGGGGGGGGGTTGGAGGCCTCAACACTTAGCACCACAAGTGGAACAGGTAGGGGGGGATGGACCTGGGTCTGCATGCCTTAAGTGCACTGCACCCATTAAAAACTGCTCCAGGGACTTGCATACTGCTGTCAGGGTCCTGGGTATGACATTTGAGGCTGGCATTGAGGCTGGCAAAAAAGTGCTTTATTTTTATTTTTTTCATGTAGGAGGGGGTTGGTGACCACTGGGGGACTACGGGGAGGTCATCCCCCAATTCCCTCCAGTGGTCATCTGGTCAGTTGGGGCACCTTTTTGAGGCTTGGTCGTGAAAATAAAAGGACCAAGTAAAGCCGGCGAAATACTGCTTAACACCGCTTTTTTTCCATTATCCGCGAAAGCCGGCCATCTGGTAGCCACGCCCATGCCCGCCCATGTCCCGCCTTCGCTTCACCGGCAACATGCCCCTTTGAACTTTCGCCGGCGAGGCGACGGAAAAGCGGCGATGCTGTCAAAAAAGCTGCTTTCGATTTTACCGATTTTGCTGCTTCTCCGAGATCGCCAGCCATCTCCCGATTTAAGTCAGAAGATGGCCGGTGATCACTTTCGAAAATAAGCAGGTTAATCTCCTTAAACACCCCAAAATGAAACTGATGCTCTTGGGCTTAGATCCGCCTTAAATAACCTTCCCCAATCAACTATGGTCTAATTAAAACCACAAAAAAAAACCCCACAAACAAAAAAATATGTAACGGGTAGGTCCCCACCATATTGGATTCCTTCCCAATTGAAATTTGACAACAACTCTCATATAAACTATTCAGGAAATCACTTAAAATCTAGCAGTCCATCAAAGCATTCTAATCATGCTAAAATGTTTAGAAGAGAAATTTGAAGTCTCTTACTAAAATGATTTGAACACTGTAATTGAATTAAAACATTTTAGTAACTGTGTGTAGATTAGTACATGTAATTCTTGACAAATTATTTTCTGCTAAGATTGATTTGCACCAGGAAGAGGAACCTTCTGCCTCTTCCACCAGAATTGCTTTCCTGAAAGCTGATGAAGAGGTGGGTAATATGCCTATTCCAACTCTTATCCTTCAATGGCCATGATGAGCCAGCTGAAGGTGTAACAGGATCTGAAAACTACAGTGGCCATCATGTACTAGAAGAGCTCAACAACTGGTTCACTTTAGCTCCAGCAGAGGCGTAGCTGGAGGGGGGTACAAGGGGAGCAGCTGCTCCCCTAAACAGATTTTTAATGAAATGGCACATATACAGATTGGGCCTGCAGCCTTGCATCGGCGCCTATTTTACAAACGGTCTGCTCCGCCTGCCGTCAAAACCTGACTATGCTTATGAGCTCTAACAGTGATTGGTGGCACTGACAGAATACAAGATACAGTTGCAAAGGAAGCAGTTAGAATTCTGCAAGATTCTCCTGAGTGGTATCTGGTCGCTGTCACAGAAGGTTGTGATCATGTGTCAGGAGATGAGAAATCTGTACAGAGAACTACTGTAAGAACAGATCCTCCACTTCAGCCTTCACAGTACTACACAAGAGGACCACAAGCTGCTGCAAAAGGTCATGGCAGCCATTTTCTTCAGACAGGCGCAAGCGGCAGGAGCGAGTGGGCTTCACTTCTGCCACCACTGGACCAACAGGGAGCCAAGGGTGGCCTTGGAGGGGGTACTAAAAGTAGTGGGAAGGAATAGAAGGAAGGGGCTATTTGGGGGGGGGGGGGGGGGAAGGGCACAGGATGGTGCTCCCAAGCCTCCAGGGATCATTTACATAGTTTTGTGGGTGCCAGCCAATATTCAGTGCTGGCACCTATATAGTTAAGCACCGAAATTAGGACAGCTTTTAAGCTGTGCTAATTTTGGTTGCTTAGCTATGTGGGACCCACATCATCCCCAATTTCGCCCCCCGTACCGCCCCTGACCTGCCCACTATTTTGGGTCAGTTAGATCCAATGTTCAGTGGATAAATGCTGCCTGGTCAAATGCCACCAAATATTGGCAGTTGGGTGACCCCAGGCAGTTTAAGGAAAATCGCTTTGAATATCAGCTGGAGGGAGTTTATGGGGACCACAGCTGGGAGCAGGGGTTGGAAAATATAAAGCACAGAGTGTTTGCAGGAAATGCTACAAAGTTTAATGAGACAGGACAAGAAACATAGGGGTCCTTTTACTAAGGTGCGCTGAAAATGGCCTGCGGTAGTGTAGGCACGGGTTTTGGACGAGTACAGAATTATTTTTTAGTGCACCTACAAAAAATGCCTTTTTTGCCGAAAACAGACATGCAGCAAAATGAAAATTGCTGCGCGTCCATTTTGGGTCTGAGACCTTACCGCATGTCATTGACCTAGCAGTAAGGTCCGACGCGGTAACCGGATGGTAATGCTCTACACACGTCAAATGCCACTTGATGTGCGTAGCTGCTGCGCGCCAGAAAATAAAAACTATTTTTCAGACACGTGTAGTGGATGCGCACCAAAATTGAAATTACTACAAGGGACACATGGTAACCGGGCAGTAACTCCAATTTGGTGCACGCGTAGGCGCCTACGCTGCTCATTAAAAGGGTTCCATAGTAAAAAATGGTAACCAAAAACACACCTACATGTAACAGACAACAATCGATCCAAAGACTCACAACCAGAGCTCCTCCAGTCACCAACAGCACAAGAAGTCCCCAAAGACAAGAGCATTTGGCATGTACAGTATATGTAATTCATAGTAGCTGTAAAAGCTGACGTTCAAATGTATTGTCCTCCACTTGTCAACATGCTTTGCAAAATACTTTCTGCAAGTATAAACTTCAGCACTGTCCATACCATACCGGCATAATTTTTTTTTAATGTGGAAATGTGCACAGCCTGCACATCCATGTGTAAATTGTGACCTTCCCCAAACCACAGTCTTCACATGGATGACATTTATGTTTAAATTCCAGTATTTACATATGGAAATCTTAAATAAGGCTTCTATGGATAACATATCTGCATAACTTTAGGAGTTGATCATCCCATTGAATATTGGCCTCCTTCTTTATAGTCTACCTTTGAGTATCGGTAAACCATTTTATTTTTCTTCCAAAATATGCTTTTGTTCTTGTTTTGTTTTCAGTTAGTCTCTCATACTTGCAATCACTGCCATGTCAACATTTACTTTAACAAGGAAAGATGCATTGTAGAGCTAGAGGAAACAAGGAACTGACTTTTACAAGATTGATGAGTCTGCTTCAACAGATCAGCAGACAAAGTATATTTCCTAGGGATATCACGTCCAGAATGCATCTTAGTTTACGCTGATAATTCTGTTTATGGAAAAACTGAAAATTGTTCAGTTCACAGAGAGATGTAGAAACTCTAAGTAGGCAGAATAAGTAACTGGCATACTATAGATGTGTTTTCAGAAGTAAGGAATACTGATACGGAGTTCCAAAAAGCCAGATTTTTTCATTGGTATTTCCACGTAACTCTGAACAAATTGTTTTAAATGTTTGATGAGTTTAGACCTACAGTTTCTTCACCAAGGTATGGGTCTGGACAGACGTAAGCAAAAAAAAACATGACATGCAGGGTAGTGATTTTACAGTCACAATTTGCTCAGTAGATTGGCACATAGAACTATAGAGAGAGCAGAGGTTCAGAGCTGCAGCATCGCCAGATGCCTTTCTTACCTCAAGGAGCATATTACATTCACATACTGGAGTACCTAAGACATTCCAGAAGCTGGTGCCAGAAAAAAAAAAGACAGAGTGGTACTGATATATAGCACATATAGCAAAATCCAGCACTAACCATGTATTGTGAATGTTAATTCCGCCTCTTACAGTACTCTGCAAACTAGCAATAATTATACTTGTTTTTAGTATTAGCTTAAAATGCCTGCTTTTCAACTGAATATTTCTACTCCTGGGTGCATATTGATTAAATACCTAACTATGGAAGGGGGGGGGGGGGGACCTTAAGATTCCCCATAACTGATTTATAGCAAAAATATGTTGAACATCTTTAGTTATTAGCATGCATTGGGGCCTTTTTACAAAGCTGCTTTAAGAAGTGGCCTGTGCTACTTTTTAGCGTGTGGATTTCCCACGCACTGAGACCACTTTTAGCACAGGTGTAAAATGACTGCAATTTATTTTTCTCCATTAATGGTGACATGCTAATTTCCCAATTAGCGCATGGCCATTAGCGTGTAAGACCTAACTGCCATCTATTTACTACGTGAGGGCTCCTGCGCTAACACCACACTAATCGGGCAGCGCATGGCAATTTACCCATGCTGATTAGCACAGGGCACGCCTGCTCTCTGCCTCCAAACACCCCCCCCCATGCTAAAAAATATTTTATAGCATGGGATTGGTGCATGCCGATCCCAGAGCTACCTCGGAACTCTTGAGGGCATCCTGCAGTAGTGCATTTTATAGTGTGCAGTAACCACGCACTACTGCTTACTGCCACATTGTACACGGGCCCCATTATGTGCATATGTTTTAGAATTTATTTCTAATTTGCAGTAAATTGCTTCAGTGAACCACTTGTATCATTATTGTTAATCATAATGGTTTCAAGTGACCCATATTCTAATAATCCAGACCATCAGTTCAGAGCAAATCTATTTGTCTGATGATGAATATTTGACCACAAGAGGGAGTTCCTTGCTAACTATTCAACTGTCATGGCATAATAAAACAAACCTGCATTAACACAAAATGATAAATTGTCACTTTTATAATACCTTTCAGTATTGTATACATTGGTTTAATACAAGTAAGTTAATCACGATTCATTTGCTGTAGAGGTTGGATCTTACAGATCTTTGTATTAAAGAGTAATATTCTTCATTTAATTGTATCCTTCATTTAAAATTTTAATGTCAGTAATTTCTTATCATATATTTCAAAAGACAATATAGACATTCTCCTTATCGGGATCAATACTAACCTATTGCTAAGAAATGTATAATATGAAATAATCATAAGCATTCTGATATAAATTAACATTTATTAAAATAATTACATTTATCAAGTTCCATAAATATTGATTTTAATTAATATATAAATTGGGAGCATAAAAACAACTTTATGCTGTTAAACAGCGTCAATCATAACTTATTTCATGGTTCATTAAAAAATATTTACATGAAGTGGTGATTATCTCAGTAGGTGTCAAAAATAAAAGGTCTTGTAGATATTTCTGGATGTTATGTGCCTTTTAATTTACTTTGATTATATTATTGCTGAAGAGATTGTAAATTATTCAAAAAAATAACAGTGAAGTTTTAAGAAGCAAAAATCAGAGTTAAAAAAAAAAAGAAATGACAGTTACAATTTGCCAATTCTCTCTAACAGAGGTTTGCTTGGGAGCCTATACTCAGCTGTTTTGATGGGGCATATGCTTTCCAGGATTCCCATTAATAACTATGGACCTCTTATCAAGCAACGTTAGTGGGTCCTGTGTGACAATGCCGATGAAGCCCATTCAAAGTAAATGGGCTTTTTTGGCATTACTGCACTAGGAACCGCTAGTATGGCTTGATTAAAGAGGCCCTATAATTACAACTAAACCCCAAAGTACATCATCAGTATGAAGTAAACCAACCTTTTAGATGAAGAGAGAGAGAGAAAGAAAAACAATCATTTCAGCATATTTAAAATTATGCTTTTAAAATTTAGGGCTCCTTTTACAAAACTGCGCTACTGATTAGTGGTGCACGGAACGCAAAGAAACCCATTCTATCCCCATAGGCTTGTTCGTATTCAGAGTGCCACTTGTCGGTAGCACAGCTTTGTAAATGTGCCTTCTATATCCTAAATCCTCTAGTATATCATCTCTTTTTTAGTTTTTTTCCGCCATTGGTTTTTTTTCCATATCTTTTTCTTTTTGATTTCTTTTTTTTTTTCCGGTTCATATTTTTTGCCATTTTCATTATTACCCTTTCTGTCTTGTTCTTATAAATTTCTTCCTGTAGATTTTTTTCCTTTCATTTTCTCGGTTTCACACATGCTTATGGACATAGGCGAGTCAGGCGTATACATTTTCTTGCATAGACAAAAATTGACAAAACATAATCTATATTTGCCCCTACCCCCAATCCACCACCACCGTCATCAAAACACTTATTAGTATGTACATTCCTATGCTTTCTTCTCTCTCCCTCAAACCCCCTCCCCCCAATATCCCACCGCATTCCCTGCTTTCCCTCTTCCTATTGCCTGAAATGTAAACACTGTTCTTCTTCTCCTTCCCCCTGGATTCTCATCCACACATCTGCATTCTCTGCCCCCTCCCGGTTCTCTTCTCTTAATACCCGTGATTTTTCCTACCAATTGTTCATCACTATTCCCTTTTCCTTTCAGTAACCCTTCCACTTTACTTTCCACTATCCTTTCCAGCCTTCTTGATCGGGGAGAAGATTTGTTGACTCAAACTGTGGAGGCAGCAACAGAAATGCAGTATTCAGTGTTTAAAGAAAAGAGCATTCTCTACACCTTCTGGGAATGCTGCCACACAGCAAGAGCAGTATAGAGCTAAATGTTGAGAGCCAAGGACTGCTTCATTCATGGTACCATAGGTTGGCCAGATGATAAAACAGCATGAACTGTATGCGGCTGCCAGTGAGGAAACGTCACTAGAGAGCTGCAGCCCGAAGTTCCCATGGCAACACAAACCTTGGATCACTAGGAAGAAAAGTTGTGGTAATTCACCACCCCAAGGGCTGCTATAAACAGTGCAATTGCTCACATATCCTCTGCTATTTTAAGAAAATACCATACAGTAACATAAAATATGTATTTGTTATAAAGCATCCTGATATGGGGTGCATTATTTATGCCAAAATAATTATGTTTCTTACAATCAAATTATTACAACTCTTGGGCCTTTAGTTAATTGGTTTAGGCAATAACTTTATCCCTTCCTGCTAGGTCTCTAATTTTCCATAATGTTCAGCGCTTTAAGAATATTGGCAAAGTAAGGGTTGGTTCCTACTAACTGAAGAACCCCTTCACTGAATTTGCAACCAGTTCTTAGTCCTTTCTGTGACCTGATGAGATTAGTACTGGTTTGCTCTGTTTGTCCCTGCTTCAAAAAGAACGCTCTGTGAGACAGAAATATTATCAACATCATACAGCACCTGTGTGACTTACATTAGTCATTCACTCTCTTCTTGCACTGACTGATCTTTTTTCCAGCATGTTCATTGTCAGTAATTCCTAAAACTGAAGTAGTCATAATTACAAATATAGCACTAATTGCAGTCCCATTATACAAGCTTTTACTTTTCCCCTAGTTCTCTTGCTCACCACTTCTCATATGTAGGTCATGCACTGCAAATAATCTCCCAGAGTGATAAAAGCAGGATTCAGCTTCCTCAAAGATCACTCCTTAGTTCTCATATTGTTTAATTTGGACAGTAGACATCATTTTCAGGGCAATAGTTGGCTCAATCCTTTTCTACGTCTTATAGCTAAAATGCTGAAATGAGTTGACGGATTATAAATTGAATCTTACAACCTGGTATCACTTTTGCAAATAGACTCATAATCACTGGGCCAGTGCACTATGTTTAATGAGAAGAAAATGTATCAATCTTGATATCCAGAGCCTGTATTTCCACAGACTAAATTGCATGGAGCTGCCCTTATACAAAAGGGGACCTTTTATCACCCAGCGATAGGGCTACCACCAGGTTTATGTGTAGCAAATTGGCCCCACCACTGGGCTTGCCCAGGAGCCTGGTGATAGTTCCCGATCTGCCGCGTGCCATTTCCGGCACTAGAAAATATTTTTTTATGCAGGAGGTGGTAAAGGTTCCAACAGTAAATGGCCACGTGGCAATTTTAAAATAACCACAGAGCCATTTACTGCCTCCTGAAAAAAAACAAAACACTTTTACCTGTGGCGGTAAAAGCCGGCCTTGGTGCGCAGTAATCCCACATGCCGATGCCACTGGGGGCCACGTTTTACCGCCACTTGGTAAAAGGGCCCCAAAGTGCTCCAAGCCCTCATGCGGGCAAATCGTGCAACTAAAGCCTTATGGCAAAACACGTTAAAATGTTTTGGAAAAATATACTTATTTGCATGCTCTGTGGGGCCCTTTTATGAAGCTGAAGCAAAAGGGTCCGCAGATTTGCCACGCACCAAGTCCCCTTTTACCACAGCGGGGGAAAAATGAAGGAAAATGAAATGGCCATGCAGTAAGTTGACACTTGCCATGCAGTCATTTCAGGGACAGCCCTTACTGTCACCCATTGAGGTGGCAGTAAGTGCTCCTGCGCTACCCGGCTGCAACCAATTACCGCCGGGTAACCCCCTGTGGAAATAATTTGCAAGAATTTCCAGTAGTGCCGGAAATGCTGTCTACTAGGGGTGGAACTACCAACAGCGGCTACATTAGGCTGGCAGTAGTTCTGATTTATTTACTGTGTATCTGGGTTTAAAAAAGGTTTGGACAAGTTTTGGGAGGAAAAATCCATCATCTGCTATTGAGACAGACATGGGGAAGTCACTGCGCTTGCCCTGTGATTGATAAAATGGAATGTTTCTACTATTTAGATTTCTGCCAGGTACTTGTGACCTGCATTGGCCACTGTTGGAAATAGGATGCTGGGCTAGATAGACCATTTGAGTCTTCATACTTCAAATAAACCTTCTTATTAATGTAATCTTCCTGTCTTTGGTTTCCTTGGTCACGCTCCCACTTTTTTTGTTGTACTGTTGTATCTACCATGGGGCGTTTTGAGTTCTCCTTCGTTTGGCGGATTTCCCCTAACATTAGCCCATGGCCATTAATGAAAAAACTGATATCTTCCATCTTGAGTAAAGTGGTGTGATAGCAGTTTTAGTCCACATTTAATGGTAATAAATAGAAATAAAACTCTAACGTCTACCTTACCCCGAGTTTAAAAGCAATTTTCCAGCTTGTACTTTTTCAATAGCTTTTTAATTTATTTGAAAGCTTCCAATACGTAGATATAAATATAATGAAATAAAAACTGAACATCACTAAAACAGCTTCAAACAGAAATACATGTCCAACTGTCAGTGAGAATATATTGTTTACTGATAGGTTCATCTCTACTGTTGTTGTAATCTGCCTTGGGAAGCCTGGAGGGGCACTTTCGAAAGGTCGTCCAAGTATGAATTAGGACGCCCTCGTGAAGTGGGCCAAAATCAGGTAGGTATATTCGAAATTGTTTGAAAGGAAAGGTACACAGCCCACACACCAGTTATCTTTTAAGAATTGGCCAAAAGGTATCCCCCCCCAAAAAAAAAATTAGACCAAAAAAAACAAACAGGTCTACAAAAGCATACAGTGGCAAAAACAAGGTTTACTATAACTGAAGGTAAAATGCATAAAAATACCACCCCATGATCTAAAGAAAAACCTCTGAAGTGCAAGAACAGAGAAAGCCGTTTTAAAGAGGCACCAATAAAGGGAATGCAAACTTCCAAACTGGAAGAGCAGCTAGGGACATTTATCATTTTCACCCATAATCGAAATTAGGACGTCCAAAACACAGAGCAGCTGGGGACGTCCATAGTTCCCACCCATAATTGAAATGAGGACGCCCAAATCACAGAGAGCAGCTGGGGACGTTTAGGAATTTTGTCAATAATCGAAATTAGGACGCCCATCACGTTCTTACATGGGCATCCCTGGGATAGTATTTAAGCGTCCTTCTTAGTATTTTCGATTCTTTGCATCGCATTGGTACAATGGCACCAAAACAGTCACCCCACCCGCAAAGGTAATTTCTCTGTGAACTCTACACTCCTTCCACAGTTCTATGTCTAGCCCACCTGCCTGTGTAGCTCTCTGGCACATTAGTCTCTAAAGTGCAATCTACTCCTCCTCTCTATCTGTGATTACCTGCTAATGCCATTCTTCATCATATGTTTCCTGGGTCTTCATGTGGGGCTATGTATATGAATGCTGCAAAACAAAACTGGGTTATTTTAAGCAACACACTTCCGGACGGTGCTTTTTTTGTAGAAAAAAAGGTGCCGGTACTCATTATGGGCGGGGTCATCACATATGGCTCCACCCCTATGATGGCCACACCCACATTAGCCACACCCCTTATACCAGCTATGGCGCATATAAACAGACATCATTGAAAATATTATACTAGTCTAGGAGAAAAAAAATAACATGATTTTTTTCATCAGAAATAATTTCTGTAAGCTGTTACAGCTCCAGTATACCCAGTGCAAAATAAGACAGCAGATGTAAATTCTCAAATTTGATATATTTCAAACACTAAAATGGAAATAAAATGATTTTTTTCTACCTTTGTTGTCTGGTGACTGTTTTTCTATCCATCCTAGTCTCTGATTCTGCTGCTCTCTATCTGTTCCCTTAACTCCGTTTCCAGAGCTTCCTTTCCATTTATTTCTTTACTTTCCTCCTTTCTTCATTTCTTGCCATACATCCACAAGTAAAAGCTGGGTCCTCCTCCATGGAATTGACTGGAGGAGGTATAACGTTGATCCAACTTTTGCCTATTTTCTCCATCCATGTGCAGTTTTTCTCCTTTCTTCTCTTTCCCTCATCTCCATCCATGTGCATCTTCTTTTTTCTTTCCACCCCTCCATCCATGTCCAGCACTTCTCCTCTCTCCTTCCCTCCATCTATGTCCAGCATTTCTCCTCTCTTCCCTCCCCTGTATCCATATAAAGCAATAATTCTCTCTCCCCTCTCCTCCACCCAAGTCCAGCATTTCTCCTCTTTCCCCACCAACCCCTCCATCCATCCATGTCCAGCAATTCTCTATCTCCTGTTCTCCTCTCTCTCCTGCCCTCCAATCCCATCCCTGTCAAGTGATTCTCATCTCTCCCCTACCCTCCCATCCATGTCCAACAATTCTCCTCTTTTCCATGCCCAGCGATTCTCCTCTCTCCCCTGCCCTCCCCTCCCATCCATGTCCAGCAATTCTCCTCTTTTCCATGCCCAGCGATTCTCCTCTCTCCCCTGCCCTCCCCTCTCCCATGTCCAGCGATTCTTCTTCCAACCCATCCTCCTCCCAGCTGGTCCTCCTTCTCTACTGCCTGCCAGCATAGGACTTAGCAGCGCAAACGGTGCAGGCAGTGATTGAAAGAGGCTGTCAGCGTCGGAGCTTCCCTCTGCGAGTCCCGCCTATGTGGAAACAGGATGTTGAAACAACATAGGCGGGACTCGCAGAGGGAAGCTCCGATGCTGACAGCCTCTTTCAATCGCCTGCACCGTTTGCGCTGCTGAGTCTTAAAAAAAAAAGTAAGTAGGGGACCGAGAGGAAGTGCAGGACTCGCGGGGGGGGGGGGGGGGGGCAAAAAAGGTGCCGGACAAAAAAAACACTGCTTCCACCACTTTTGCTGTGCAGGTGATGACACCAGTCAGACACAGAAGCTGGTCTTAGTGGGCACCAGCCCCAGCATACTGAAGGGCAGATAGAGCAGCAAACCAGGGACACAGACAAAAGTAACAATAAAGACTTCTCATAAATTTAAAAAAAAAAAAAAGGTAACAGGGCACTGAACAACTCTCAACTTTCTCTCCCAACAATGATCTCACCACTCTTCAACTCCACAAAATCGCTGATAGGTCTAAAGATGATTTCCCCCTTAGACTGGTCTGTTTTATTTCAGGTCTAACTAAGGATGCCCATGTTCCCACCCATGCAAACCCATTTTGCTAGCCGTTATACGGTGGAGGCGCCATCTCGTATTGCCGCCCATAACATGCCCCTAACATGCCCCCTGTGGAGACAACCATAGATGGGCGTCCTCGCGCTGAGGATGTCCTTACGGCCCAGTTTTGATTATTGGATTTGGGTGACCTTCTTTCACAGGGACGCCCATGTGTCTTTTGAGTCGCTTTTTGGACGCCCTTCTCTTTCGAAAATGAGCCTGCTGGTGTTATAAAAATTGGAAGTAAAATTAAACTCTCCTTTCATTGGGTCACATGGAATCACATCTTTACCTCTTCTCTTTTGTATAAATGGATTATTTTGTTTTGAGCATGTTTCAGGGACAAGTGTTTTTCATAAGTCAAAATAATAAAAATAAATATTTTCTTTCATGCAGATCTCTCATTTGTTTAAACATAACTAATTGAGCTATAAACCCCTAATGCAGTCCACTGGTTTTCTTATATTTTGTCCTTGTGATGACGTATACTGTGCTAAAACTGGAAATGCAGTGATACAGAATAATAGAACTCAGTAACATCCAAAACTTATTAATATTATAATTGTGTTCACATTTGGGTAATAACTGAGAAAATGCTGTTAAAAAATTATATTAGAAAGCATGAAGTCGACTTGGTTAACTTCTGCTGTAAATCAACCAGTAGTAAATAGTAGCAATAAACAATATTAAGTGCATTTTTATAATATTATACTTCCTCTGTGTACAAGCCAGCATGTTTAAAAATATGTGAGATTAAATAAAAATGCTACCAGCAATAAAGAACAACAACATGAATGAAGCAGCCTATCTCCTGTTTTTATCCAACCTCCTTGGGGTCCTGCAGCCGGCACCAATTCACAGTAAAAGACTGCCTTTGTGGCTTTCCTCCTGCTGTGTCCTGCCCTCTCTACTGTAACTTCCTGTTTTGATGCTAAACAGGAAGTTATAGTAGAGGGCGGGACGCAGGAGGAAGGCCATGGAGACAGTCTCTTACTGTGAATCGGTGCTGGATGCAGATTCCTGTAAGACCTGCGGGGAGGAAGACGGGAAGGGAGGAAAGGATTTCTTTACTGCGGGAACAAAACATTTTACCGTTCCAGTGGGGCGATAAAAAGTTTTGTTCCCGCATTCCTCTGAAGTGAGTGCACATTGATCTTAAGTGAGTGATGCTCCTGATTTATATGAGTTATCGTTCACACGTTCACCTTAGAGGGGACACTGGTCCCTTTACAAAATCACAGTAAAAAGTAGCCTGCGGTATTGTGGACACATCTTTTAGGTATACGCTGGGCCATTTTTTATCATGATTGGGAAAAAGGCTATTTTTAATGGGCTGGAAATGGGCCTGCACTAAAAATAAAATTACCACATGCTTATTTACAGCCTGAGCCCTTACCTCCACCCATTGACCTAGTTATAAGAGCTACCCACATGGTAACCATGCAGCACGTGCCAACATGAGTGCACTGCCGTTTACCATCAGGAATGCTCCAGCAGTAGAAAACATGGGATTCGGCGTGCGCCAAACTCAGAATTACTGCCAGACGCACGTGCTACCTTGGTGGTAGTGCCGATTGGGTGCATGCTACCTACATGTTAGCCCTCCCACGCCTTTGTAAAAGGGCCTCTCAATGATCAGTTCAAAGTGTCTAGCAACTTGTTACATAGTAAAGGCCCGATGAAAGACAGGGAACTGTCCCAAATATTTACATAATGAATTTTTCTAGTGAAGACAGCACCAATTGTTGTGATCCTGCAGATCTGCGAGAGCAGACAGGAGCATGAATCTGTAAGACTTGCCTGAAATACACCAGAGCTATGCCAGATAGTGTCTTAAAAATCAGCACCATCAGTTTAAATTGTGTGCTAAATTGCACTGCAAGCCAATGTACAACTTTCATCAACACAGTGACATGATCAAATCATGTTAAGGTGCTCATTTAAAAAAAAAAGAAAAATGTCCCCAAAATGGCAGAAACAGGCACATATACATTTTTCTCTCAGAAAAACATCTAAAGCATATAACCAAACACACAAATGTTGTTCAAGTCCGCTAGTTGCCTAAAAGAAAACGTTCCCAGAGGGGGTGTTTCCTGGCAATGACATGGGCGGTGTTACTTGATGAACATTTTTTGCCCATAATGGATAGCAAAGCAACTTTCTGGGAGTGGAAAGAAAAACTTCTGTAATTAGTCCTGTTTTAAAAGCATCTAGGGTAAATGCAAACCTGTCTTTAAACCATTTGTGATTTTGCTGAGTTGGTTAGTAGAGAGGTGTAAGTGGTTGTTTGTGAGAAAGAATGGAGAGTTGCTAAGTCGTCGTCGATGATACGCTGAAACCTTCTGCTCAGTGTGCTGCTGCGGCTAGGAAAGCGAATAGAATGTTGGGTGTTATTAGGAAGGGTATGGAGTCCAGGTGTGCGGATGTTATAATGCCGTTGTATCGCTCCATGGTGCGACCGCACCTGGAGTATTGTGTTCAGTACTGGTCTCCGTATCTCAAAAAAGATATAGTAGAATTGGAAAAGGTACAGCGAAGGGCGACGGAAATGATAGTGGGGATGGGACGACTTTCCTATGAAGAGAGGCTGAGAAGGCTAGGGCTTTTCAGCTTGGAGAAGAGACGGCTGAGGGGAGATATGATAGAAGTGTATAAAATAATGAGTGGAATGGATCGGGTGGATGTGAAGCGACTGTTCACGCTATCCAAAAATACTAGGACTAGAGGGAATGAGTTGAAGCTACAGTGTGGTAAATTTAAAACGAATTGGAGAAAAGTTTTCTTCACCCAACATGTAATTAGACTCTGGAATTCGTTGCCGGAGAACGTGGTACGGGCGGTTAGCTTGACGGAGTTTAAAAAGGGGTTAGATAGATTCCTAAAGGACAAGTCCATAGACCGCTATTAAATGGACTTGGAAACATTCCGCATTTTTAGGTATAACTTGTCTGGAATGTTTTTACGTTTGGGGAGCGTGCCAGGTGCCCTTGACCTGGATTGGCCACTGTCGGTGACAGGATGCTGGGCTAGATGGACCTTTGGTCTTTCCCAGTATGGCACTACTTATGTACTTATGTACTTATGTACTTATGTGCTTTATTGTCTTACCCGATAATCAAAACTGGCTAGTTAAATAGCTTTTAAGCGCCTATCCGGGTATATCATGCAACATAGCAGGTTAGGCACAGATATTCACCTCCAAACCGACTATGTTGAGTGGTCAAAATAGGCCTGCTATTTAAGCAGCCTTATCTTTGACCGCTAAAAGGTTAAATGGTTAGCACTGAATATTGGCACAGCCGGTTAGCTTTTTAACAACCAAAATAAAACCGAATATTCAATGCCAGTTTCTGAAAATGGCCTGACATTAAATATTCATGCCAATCAAGGCATTTATGCAGGCTGCTCTCCATGAGCTGAATATCAGCCCCTTTGTATGTCTTCCCCAGTTTGAACCTTTTGATCCTTATATTTCCTGATTTGCATCCTCTATGTCTCACCTCCTCAACTCCTTTCCCATACCCAGCAACTCCCATCCCTTCCTTTGTATCTCGCCTCCTTCCCCCACCAAATCCTCACTGTCTCAAAACTCCCTCACCCAAGGCCACTGAGGGGGGGATCTGGCACTAGCACCGAGATCTCTCTCTCTCTCTCCTGCTCCTGAAGAAAACTCCGGCACCAAGCCCCCCTTGGAGGCTGGAGAGGAGCAGACGGGCCAAAGCCTCTGGTTTTGGTCTGGCTGGGCGGGGTCCCCCTCCAGGCCCCACCAGCAGAAGAGGTCTTCCTCCAGCGCTGCTCTTCACTCTGCCACATTGCCTGCCAAGTGGCTGCTTTCCCCCTCAGGCAACGCATGCTCAGTTTTGATGAGGGTGAGAAAAAAAGCAGCTGCAGGGACAGGGCAAGCAATTGTGGCAGCGTGAAGAACAGCATTGGAGGAAGACTTATTCTGCTGGCGGGGCCTCGGGATCCCAGCTAGCCAAGGTATTTGTAGTTGCAGCAAGGGGGGGGGCAATGATCCTTGGGGGGCAGCGGCGTCAATACTGGGGGGGGGGGGCAGTGGCCCTACCTTGGGCCTGGCGGCAGCTCTGCCCCATGCTCGACTTAGTTTCTCGGCGGCCTTGCCCACACCTTCATTCTATATCCCTAGCTGTTTGTTTCCTGTCTCTCATTGTTCCTCTGCTTGTTCACTCACAGTTTGTCACTGGGCTGAGTGCTGCTGCTGTTTCTGTGAGGGCTATGTGCTGTTCCTTGGAGACTGAGTTCTTTGCGTTGCTGTTGTGTGTGGGAGGCCTGTTTGCTGGTGCTGGGAGAGTGAGTGCTTAGTGCTGCAGCTGTCATTGTCTGGATTGTTTGTTGGTGGTGGGAAAGTGAGTGTTTTGGGCAGCTGTTGTGTGTCTTATGACTGTGTGCTGATGAGGGTGCTAGTGCTGGATCTCACAAGATGCAGTAGGTGGAGGTGTGCATAATGGTGTTTCTGGTGTCAGTGGTTTGCATCTGTGGTGGTGGTGGGACACCTGCACACTAATCATAACATAGTAACATAGTAACATAGTAGATGACGGCAGAAAAAGACCTGCATGGTCCATCCAGTCTGCCCATGACAAACTCATATGTGTATACCTTACCTTGAATTTGTACCTGTCCTTTTCAGGGCACAGACCATATAAGTCTGCCCAGCAGTATTTCCCGCCTCCCAACCACCAGTCCCGCCTCCCATCACCGGCTCTGTTACAGACCGTATAAGTCTGCCCTCCCCTATCCTCGCCTCCCAACCACCACCCCCTCTTCCCCCCAACTGCTCCGCCACCCAATTTCAGCTAAGCTTCTGAGGATCCATTCCTTCTGCACAGGATTCCTCTATGCATATCCCACGCATGTTTGAACTCCGTTACCGTTTTCATCTCCACCACCTCCCGTGGGAGGGCATTCCAAGCGTCCACCACCCTCTCCGTGAAAAAATACTTCCTGACATCTTTCCTGAGTCTGCCCCCCTTCAATCTCATTTCATGTCCTCTCGTTCTACCGCCTTCCCATCTCCGGAAAAGATTAGTTTGCGGATTAATACCTTTCAAATATTTGAACGTCTGTATCATATCACCCCTGTTCCTCCTTTCCTCCAGGGTGTACATGTTCAGGTCAGCAAGCCTCTCTTCATATGTCTTGGAACGTAAATCCCATACCATCCTCGTAGCTTTTCTTTGCACCGCTTCCATTTTTTTAACATCCTTCGCAAGATACGGCCTCCAAAATTGAACACAATACTCCAGGTGGGGCCTCACCAACGTCTTATACAGGGGCATTAAATCATGGACGTCATGGACGTCCATTAAATCATGGACGTGCTGAATACTTTGGTGGCTCACGCTTTGCTGGAGGTGGATGAGAGTTTGGAGGGGAAGCCCAGGAGGAGATATCTCTGTCAGAGATACTTGTGACCTGGCTTGGCTACTGTTTGGAAAACAGGATATTGGGCTAGATGGCCCATTGGTCTAACCCAGTATGGCTACTCTTATGTATGTATGTTCTTAGTCTTCAAGCCCTGTACCAGCTTCTTGGACCTCACTGACCAGGAATGCCTGACTAAGTTCCACTTCAACAGGGCTGTCATACAGCACCTCTGTAACCAGTTACAATCCCTCCTCCAGCTCAGGACATGCAGGAATAATTCTGTGCCAGTCTGCCTGAAGGTCACTGCCTCCCTCACCTTTCTGGCCACTGGCATTTTCCAGTCAGTGCTAACAGTCAATGCAGGCCTCACCCAGCCTGCCATCTCCAACATCGTTGCCCAGTTCCTTGATGCCTTCCTCACCCATACCTCAGACTATATTACCATCCCCACTACCGCTTAGGCACTCCAGAATACTGAACACAGTTCTACACCATAGATCGCTTCCCCTTGGTCATAGGCATAATCAAATGTACACATGTCACACTCGGGACCCCCCCCCCCCCCCCTTCACTGGGCACACACTTGCAAGAATAGAAAATCATTTTACTCCATGAATGTTCAGGTCATGTATGATGCCCTGGGGGAAACTATGAATGTGTGTGCCTGCTGCCCAGGATCCACCCGTGATGCCTACATCCTTCAGCATTCAGAAATCTACCAGAAATTTGATCGAAGAGAGATCACCGGCAGCTGGCTCCTAGTTAAGCACAAATGAGATAACATAGCAGGGAATCCTGGAGTCAATGATATCAGAGGTGTTTGTCCCCTGAGAGGGTGGTCTGGCTATGGGCATGCAGGTTGAATTCTGGGCTTGCTGGAGGGCCCTGAGTGAGTAGGTATAGCTGGGAGGTAGTACGACACTACACCATTGCATGGATGGGGCCATTGTTTCCATTGTTGACCAGGATGTGGGTGTGTGCATCCCCATGCCTATGTGTCCTACAGCTGGGTGGGAGATGGCAGGGACCCTTCTGCCACTGATCCTTCTGGCCACCTCTGCTGGGACCTCCAGGGAAATGGCAGTTTTTTGCTTCAAGGTGGTTAACCTTGCTTTGGGCTCTTCTATCTGTGGGGTAGTAATGGTAGCTGTTTTGATGGGATGCCCAAGGGGAAGTGTACACACAGATGGAAATTTCCATAGCGGGGGTTGTGTGTTCACCATAAGGTGTATATTTCAGGGTCCCCAGGCTTGAGCCTTGGGGAATATCACAGAGCAGCATATAGACCTTTGGAGCTGACACTGGTATATCCAATGAATGTGGGTTAGGGGGCATGAGAGATTATCCATTTAGGGGGCAACTGATTCTGTGACAGCTCTCTGTGGTCATTGTACTGTCCTCATTGATTGTTTGGTGTAGGGGTTAGGGCTATGTTCTCTGAAATGCATGTAGATGTGGTTTTGATTCCCATTGTGGGTGTTTGGGGTGGCTCTTATTTTGTCATAGTGGCTACAATGTGCTAGATAGTGTGAGTGACATGCTGGGCACTTTTGTATTGGTTACTGGAGAATGCTGACCAAAGGGCTTCCCCCCTCTATCTTCCTTTCCATGTCATCTTATCGGTAGGGGTTGGCTGCAACACATTCTAGTAGATATGGGAGTTGTGGGCACATTGTAAGGGGGTTAACCTAATACTCAGTTCTTAGTACATAAGTACATAAGTAGTGCCATACTGGGAAAGACCAAAGGTCCATCTAGCCCAGCATCCTGTCACCGACAGTGGCCAATCCAGGTCAAGGGCACCAGGATAGAGCTGTTATAGAGGTATTATGTCTATGGTACTTACATTGGTCTCTGAGGCACTCCCACATGAGCTGAATTAGGGCAGGTTCTTCACACTGGACACACCTACACTAGCACCAGAGTGACTCAAGCTCCTGGTGTGTTCCAAAGCATCTGCAAAACATAAGTCGGTGGAGACAGGGTTCAGATGATGGGCCTTCTTGGCGTTACATACATTATTATTTTTGACAACATGTGCAATGCTCCTCACATAGCCTTTGACAGAAGACAACAGGCAGATTGGGGGAGGACTGAGGGGGTGGGTATGCATTACATAGGCACAGGTGCTGTGTGAGCTGAGGTGGCCATGGGGACAGAGGGTGGCATGGTGACCTTCTTGTGGAGCATGTGTACTGTTGCTGAGAGGTGGGGGATGGGCAATGGGGTAAACCAGGTGTGCCTTTGGGCAGCTAAATGTACTTTAGTGAGCTACTGCCAACATTCCCATCAGTATGTAAGCATGGGCCAGAGTGCAGGGAGAGAGGGGTTAGGGGGTTCAGATATGTGCAGGTCCTCATTTTAGCATTACATGTTTAGTGGAGGGGGAGGCCCCATAGTTAGTTGTCCTTGGAAATTTTGTACATTCCAAGTTTAGCAATGTTTTTTTTTTCCTTTCTTATGAAAAAGCAATAGCATGTATTGCAACAACAAAGGGACCTCAGTGCATGTGACCCTGCTTATGGAGCTTGCACATGAGTGGTGCTGAGATCCTAGGGGGCACTGCTTTACGCTCACATTTCCATGCTGCTCCTTATTGATCTCCATGCCCTTATGGAGACATTGTCTGGGGACGGTGGTGATGGTGCTTCATAATTTGTCTCCTGTGACACACCAGGAGCTCTGTCTCCTCCACAGATAAACCGGGGTCAGACCAATGGTCCATTTAGCCCAGTATCCAGTGGCCAATCCAGGTCACAAGTACCTGGAAAAAAAAACCAAAAGACTAACAAGATTCCAGAATCCCAAAGACCAAAAAGATTCATGCTACCAGTCCAAGGACAGCAGTGGCTTTCCCCATTCCTATCTCATTAGCAGATTATGGACTTTTCCTCCAAGAACTTGTCCAAACCTATTTTAAACCCAGATATGCTAACCACTGTAACCACATTCTCCAGCAATGAGTTTCAGACCTTAACTATTTGTTGAATGAAGGAAATATTCCTTCCTATTCATTTTAAAAGTATTTCCATGTAACTTTATTCCTTGCACTTTTTGAAAGAGTAAAACAATCAATAAAGTTTTACCTGTTATACACCACTCAGGATTTTATAGACATTTATCATATCTCCCCTCAGCTGTCTCTTTTCTAAGTTGAAGAGCCCTAACCTCTTTAGCCTTTCTCATAAGGGAGGGGTTTTATCTCCTTTATCATTTTGGTCACTCTTTTTGAACCTTTTCTAATTCTGCTATATATTTTTTTGAGGTAGGGTGACCAGAGTTGAATGTAACACTCAAGGTGAGGTTGCACCTTGGAGCGATACAGATGCATTATAGTATTCTTGGTCTTATTTGCCTTCCCTTTCCTAATAATTCCTAGCATCCTGTTTCTTTTTTTTTTTTTGGCTGCCACCAATTTCAGCGAATTGTCTACGATGGCACTTTTCTTGGGAGAAAATTCTGAAAGTGGACCCTAGCATGAGTAGCATCAAGTAACTATGACATGAATTATTCTTCCCAAATGTGCATCACTTTGCATTTGTCCACATTAAAATTTCACCTGCCATTTGCATGCCCAGTCTTCTAATTTCCTTAGGTCTTCCTGCAGTTTTTCATAGTTCACATGTGTTTTCATAACTTCAGTTTTGTGTCAGCTGCAGAATTTAATCACCTCACTTGCCGCTCCCATTTCCCGATCAATTATAAATGTTAAAGAGTACTGGTCCCAGTACAGATCCTTGCAGCACTCCACTATTCACCCTCTTCCACTGAGAAAACTGGCCATTTAACCCTATCCTCTGTTTTCTATCCATTAACCAGCTCCTAATCCACTGTTCTGCACAAGTGAGTGTTATCCCCTCCTACCAACAGATGGAGGTAGAGAAAGAAAATCTGAGTTTTACCAATGACCTCACTGGTACTAGCCGGTGGTGCTCTGTGGAAAGATCCAGTATGTATCTGCTAACGTAACAGAAGGTGCCTTTTTGTAATACACGGTTTCAGTACGTCTTCTTTCAAAATGTTTGTGTGTGTGTGTGTGTATTTTCAAATATTAGAAAACATTTAGCTTTTTCTTCTATTATGGACTTCAGTGTTTAAACCATTTCCAATAAACGTTTATTTCATCATTTGCATGTCATATTGAAATGTCCCTCTAAACCTACTATGAAATGTACTGCAACATGTTGTATTACTGAAAAGATTTGCAGGATGATTGAGACACCCAGATATAAGATATTGCAGTAATCTAATTGAGATTGAACCAAACTTTGAACCATTATTTGAAAATCAGCATTAGATAGCAGTGGCTTAATTTTGTTCTACACATGTAGCTGATAAAAACAAGTTTGAAAAACTTTAGCCACATGGGCCCACAAATTCAGCTGTGAATCCAGCATTACTCCAAGGATTTGTAATTGGAATATCACAGTCTTGGAATCCTACTGAATGCAAAGCTTTGTCACGAGCCCCACATCTTACCAACATAATTTCAGTTTGACCCATATTCAAAGCTACCTTATTTTCACCAATCCAGGACAATAGTGCAATCTAATACGTCCTGTCACAAAATCTCTATCCATTTGGAAAACAGATTTGAACATCATCAATATATAACCTATAGTCAGAATGCAATATTTTGAACACATTACATTGCTGATAGTGCTGGCCTCTGTGGAACACCCATATCACCCATATCTACATAGTGACCCTCTGATACCACATCAGCCCATTTTACTACCATTGTCTGATTTTCCATATAGGAAGTAAAACAATTATAAATCTTCCTACTCAAGCCCAGCTGCCGGAAATGGCAAAGCAAAATGACATGGTTCACAGTATCAAATGGTAAAGACATATAAAGTGATATAAAGTAGTAATATTGCACATTATTATCCATTCCTTTCTTAAGCACATCAAACGTCGATAACAACAATATTTCTGTATTATGTCCTACTCAAATACCACATTGGTTCACCTAACAGTGCAACACTATCAGAATAATCTAACTGCTTCACGACCACTTTTTCAGTAATTGTTGCCACAGCATGTAGGACAAAAATTGGTCTAAAGTTATCAAGCATTGAAGGATGAAGTCACACTGAACCACCAGATAGCTGGAACATTCCCAAACTAACCACTAGACAGGTGGAACATTGCAAAACTAACTCCCAGGGACTCTGGCAGGCTGAAGATTTTCTCTTTCCAGCTGGCAGCATCTTTATCTCCCCAGAGTGGGTTAGAATTAATTTGCACTGTGTATTTTTAATTGTGAACCACTCAGGTGTAATTTACGATGAGTGATATATCAAGTGAATAAAGTATTGCAGATATAAAAATAAATCTATTACCATTTTACATAGAGTTTACTTACATGAATTAACAAGATAATGTGCATTAATGCATATTAACATGCTCTAATTCAAGTTAAGCATAGAACTAGTAAATAGGTCCTAGTGAGAATAATGAGACTTGTTCTATTTAAGGTGTACAGGTACAAGTTAGTAAAATGAGCCAATATCTCAAGTTCTGAAAACAGCTGAAATTCTGGTTCTTTAATAAATATTATAATTCTTGATATATAGGTTAATTAGATTACTTTTATATTCTAATTGTTTGTAATTATTTCTATAATGGTCTGTTTTTTTTTTGTTACATTTGTACCCCGCGCTTTCCCACTCATGGCAGGCTCAATGCGGCTTACGTGGGGCAATGGAAGGTTAAGTGACTTGCCCAGAGTCACTTAATGGTCTGTTTTATTTTATAAACCAAATTACATTTCCAAGAGATCTTGAGAGAAGTTGGGCAGATAGAAGCTTTATGGGTGGAATCTTTGAGAGTTGTAGTGTAAGATTAGGTTCTTCACCAACCCATGTATTGAAGTATTCAGACAGTGATAAGACAATAGGAGGGGAGAAGTAAGGCACCAAATTTTCTGGACATTTAAACTGAAATATATTCCTGAGGCAGCAGGTTGAGTCCTTTTACCGACACATTTTTGCCACCATAAACACAGAGAGGTAAATTCTCAAAAGGTCACCAAAATGTAGGCGCCGGGATGATGCATGCTAAGTGCTAATTCTGTAAAAGTAGTTGTCTGTGCAGCTGCCATTATAGAATACTAGTTTAAGCCTGCATTCATATGCTAAGCTTTAGGCACAAGCATTTACACTAGCCAAGGCGTAAATGCTCACGGCTAACTGTAAGCAGTTATGTGCGTAAATGATAGTATTCTATAACCTGCATTTGACACACCCCAGGCTCACCCATGCTCCTTTCAGGGGTGTAGCCAGACCTCACGGTGGGAGGGGGCCAGAGCCCGAGGTAGGGGAGCATATTTTAGTCTGCTGCCCTGCCGCCCCCGCACCGCCTCGCTGCTCCCCCCACCGCCCTTCCACACCCCACAACAGCAAATACCTTGGCTGGCAGGGGTCCCCAAGCCCCGCCAGCTGAAGCCTTCTCCAATGCTGGTCTCTGGCACCACCGCATTCCCTGCCCTATCTTCTTCCTCATGTCCTGCACGCTCCTTTAAGTGAAACCGAGCATGCTCAATTTCACTGAAAGAAGCGTGCAGGGCATGAGGAGGAAGAGAGAGCAGGGCAGGGAAAGTGGTTGTGCCAGAGATCGGCGCTGGTAAAGACCCCTGCCATCAAAACCAAGAGACCAGATGAAATTTGGGGGCCAGGCTCCCATGGCTCCACCTAGCTATGTCACTGTCTCTTTTTATATCCATGTTCATTGAAGTTGAGCACTCTGGAACTTGAGCATGGAATTTATAACAGTTGCATACATAACTTCTAATTAATGCCAATTGTCACTAATTAAGGCCAATTATAGCCAATAGTTTCCTGTTAGCTCCAATTAACAGCCAGTTATTGAAATAAGTTTCATATGCAACTGACCTTAGTCTATAACTTGTAGATGCAAATTTGCATACTAGTTCCCACAAGTTTATAGAATTAGGGGGAGGAAGAATAATGTTATTACTGGCTGCCTATCTTTTGTTGTGTACATGCCCATAAGGCATATATACAACAAAAATGTGGAATGTCTTTCCAACTTAGCTTTGCTTAACTATTAGTTTCCAGCAATTTAAGAAATTATTAAAAACACAGCTTTTTGTTCAAACATACTATTGATATAGTGCAGTTTTGGAAATTATAACAGCAGTACCTTATGTTTTGGATTATGTTAATAGTATTTTATGTTATAATTTTATTAATTGATAATGTTTTGTTTTACATTGGTATGTATGTTTTAATGGAAACTTCCTAGTTTATACGTGGGTTAGAAGAGTTTTAAATAAATAAATACTACTCATTTTCTACAGGAAAGCATGCTCATGCTTTCATTTTAAAATTACCCTGTGGAAAGTACCTGTACTTGGGTACACCTGTTATTTAGTACTCAAAATATTCCCAGCATATGTGCATATTTTATAAAGTAATACATGCATCCAAAAAACTCTGTTTAATAAAATTATTTGGACCTTGGTGGTGTTGCTCCATAAATAAACTTTTATCAGAGAGTCTTACATACTGTAATCCTCACCAGTCCCATAAATCTTCAACTCAAATCTTCAATTGTATTATCTCAATTTTTTAATGTATTTTCTTTTACTTTAATAAAATGATAATTGTAGAAAAATACTCATCTATATTTAACACATCCAGGGACTTTTTATTCAACCTGGCTCATGTTTTGCAAAAGCTCTTTGTCATAAATGCAAGGCTGATGTTCACCACATATCCTGTATTTTCTGCAGAGGCTTTGCACTTACTATGCATTCCTTTTTGCACAAAATACACAGTAAGTGCAAAAACTTACTGCACCTTAGTAAACATGCCCATACGTTTCAAAAAAGCTTGGCTGACGATAAATCCATCACATAGAAACTTAAGGTGGTTGATAATTGGCTGAATGAGATAACCTCCCATAGATCTTATAACCTCAGTAGATTTCATTAACAATTCCAGGTGGGTGTCACAGGACTTGCTATCACCAATACTGGAAGAAGGTTTAGTGGGTAATACAATAGCAGTTAGTATACATTTATGATTTATAAATTTTGACAAACATGCTCCAGCAACACAATGAAGATTCCCAAGAGATAAACAATCGCAGGGCAGTTCGATGTCTGTAATTCTGACAGAATCAGAAACATCCCTCATCAACTTTGAGACCTTACAACTATGGTTGAGAAGACAACTGAATGCTCATTGGGTAGAATCCATACTAGGTGTTTTTTTTTTGTTTGTTTGTTTGTTTTTTAGGGCTTTCCCATATCATGCAGTGATTCTGATCATTTAAATTCAACACAATCACACATTTCATTGTCCACTCAAAACATGTGCAGATAGCTCAAGAGAAGATTGGGAATGAGCTTTCTTTGGGCAGGATAACAGGCCCCTTTCCAAATAGTTCCATATCATACATAATCTGTCCTACCTTGAGAGGAATTCTATTATAATCAATCCACATCTATGCCCAGTTCACTATGCATCATAAGATCAGGCAATAGAACTCATAAAGCAGCATAGCCCACAAGTACAATTGCGAAAAGCAGACATTGAATCAGCTTTCAGGTTAATTCATCTACATCATGGCCCATTCTGGCTTTTAGTTTTCAAGGGTGGATTTTACAATGGGCTGTGCCTATTTTTAACAATTCAATAATTTGTTCATATGGTTGCAGAACAATTGGTCAGGTTGGGGAAATTTATACACTGCCTTGATAAATGTCTATTCATTCATGGATTCAGGGCTATTCTACATACATTTTTACACGTTGCAAACAATTTTTGGATCTCCATAGCTCAGTGGTTCCCAAGCCTGGTACTGGAGGCACCCCAGCCAGTCAGATTTTCAGGATAACTGCAATGAATATTCATTATAATAATACTATAAAGGACTTACAAAACAAAACAAAACAAAACAAATAAATATCAAAATGTATAATTGTTGAAAATATACTTCAAATAATATATATAACCAAAAATCTAACAAACTAATATTTTTTATTATAACAAAATCAAATACTTTTGCAAACAATTTTAAAATCTCCTTCAATCTCAAAATCCTACTTCATAAATGTTAATATCCACCCACTGGGAAACGCCTGATCAAATCACAGATTGAATACAATACCTTGGTTAATCCAACAAAACAGTACATAGTTCTGTTCCATGTTCCAAGTTCAAAGTTCCATGACAAAAAAACAAACAAAAAAACTTTGACAGGGTTGAAGTTCAAAAAGTCCAAACAAACAATTGGATCTTGATCAACAAATATTTATGCTCTTTCAGCAATCAAAAATGTGAGACATGCTTTCCAGCAAATCAATGAAAGTGTATCATCAAACGTACATAATCATTTTAACCTCATAAATTATCCTATGGGTATACTATTTTTCAATTTCTTTGGATGATGACTCATATGGAGGGGCATAATCGAATGGGGCGCCCAAATTTTCCTGAGGGCGTCCTCAAAGGACGTCCCACAAAGGGACGGGGAAACCCATATTATCAAAACAAGATGGGCATCCATCTTTCGTTTCGATAATATGGTCGGGGACGACCAAATCTCAACATTTAGGTCGACCTTAGAGATGGTCGTCCCCAGTTTTCGGCGATAATGGAAACCGAGGACGCCCATCTCAGAAATGACTAAATCCAAGCCATTTGGTCATAGAAGGAGCCAGCATTCGTAGTGCAGTGGTCCCCCTTCAAAACCCACTCCCCACAACTGTACACCACTACCATAGCCCTAAGGGATGAAAGGGGGGGCATCTACATGTGGGTACAGTGGGTTTCTGGTGGGTTTTGAAGGGCTCATATTTACCACCACAAGTGTAACAGAAGGGGGGGATGGGCCTGGGTCTGCCAGCCTGAAGTGCCCTACAGTACCCACTAAAACTGCTCCAGGGACCTACATACTACTGTCAGGGAGCTGGGTATGACATTTGAGGCTGGCAAAAAATATTTTTGAAGGTTTTTTTTAGGGTGGGAGAGGGTTAGTGACCACTGGAGAAGTAAGGGGAGGTGATCCCCGATTCCCTCCGGTGATCATCTGGTCAGTTCGGACACCTTTTTGAGGCTTGGTCGCAAGAAAAATGGACCAAGTAAAGTCGGCCACGTGTTCGCCAGGGACGCCCTTCTTTTTTCCATTTTCAGCCGAGGACGTCCATGTGTTAAGCATGCACTAGTCCCGCTTTTGCTACACTTCCGACACACCCCAGGGAACTTTGGTTGTCCCTACGATGGAAAGCAGTTGGGGATGCCCAAAATTGGCTTTCGATTATGCCGATTTGGGCAACCCTGGGAGAAGGATGCCCATCTTCCAATTTGTGTCGCAAGATGGGCGTTCTTCTCTTTCAAAAATAAGCCTGATGGTGTAGTATACTTCAGACCATCAGAGGTAGAATTTTCATTCGCTGGTAGTACACCGTGTGACACTCCACATATGGTGATTAAATTTGTTCTCCATATTACGATCAGTAGGCTTTCTATATGCATGTGTAAAAAAGCACCCCTGAACAAAATGAATAGAAATGTCCAAATATTCCACTTGAGAACCTCAACATGAGTGTTAAAATTATTGTTGGGATCACAGCCATTAAGATAAATCAAAAATTGGTATAACTCCTCTTTACCCCCTGACAATACCAAAAAAATATCATCTATAAAGCATTTGCAGGCCAAAATGGAAACTGCCCCTAAATAAGTATATATAAATTTAACCTCAAAATCAGCCATGCACAAGCAGGCCACTGTGGGACCCACCATGGCTCCCATACCCACTCCCTTGATTTGTTCATAAAAAAATATCCTGAAAAGAAAAATTATTCATTTTAATAACCAAGTGCACCATGCTAAGTAGCAACCTAATTAATTCACCAGAGATAGAACCCAAATTCAAGGTCCCATTAATCAACTGCAAGACTGAATCCTGAGGCACATTACTATAAAGGGATGTTACATCTAAAGTAACCAAAATAATCTCTTGTTGCTCAGGTATTTCTAAATGTTATAAAAACATCTGTAAATCCAATGAATCCCTGACATATCAGGGTATATTCAAGGCAGCAGGCTGTAAATAGATATCCAATAACCACTCAAATAAAGAACCTTTTTCCCAACACTATAAGTCATCCAGGAGGCCTTTCCAAATATTTATGTACTTTAGGTAGAAAATATATTGAAGGAATCTCAGGACATTCCTTATACAAATAAGAATACTCCTTAAAGGATAAAATTCCTCTTTCAACAGCTTCCTTCAACATTCTGTTCCCCTACCCTGAAGCTCATTGGTGGGGTCAAGGGACAAATCTTGGTAAAATTCATGATTGGTGAATTGGGACAATGCCTCAATCAAATAATCCCTTTGATCTTGAACCACCACCCCACACCCCTGTCAGCCGTAAGAACAATAATAGATGGATCATTCTGAAGATCATTGCTCCTTAGTCAGATTATTACGAACAAAACCACAAATTATTTTCAATCTGAATAACATCCCTTAATACTAACTTCTGAAAAGTTTCTACTACAGAGTTAATGGGGCCTGGTGAAACCTAAGAGGAAGGCACATGATGTATCTGTAATAAATTCAAAGCACTCTCTGTACTATTTGCATCACTTTGTTGAACACCAAAATACGAATGTAAAGATAAATAAAAGTTTTTTCATAAGTTAAGTATACTCTGATAGTAAAAGGATCATAAAACTGTGCAGGTACAAAAGATAAACCCAAAGACAGCTCTGTATGCTGATTAGGTGTTAGAGTTCAAAGATAAATTAAAGACTGGAATTCATTATTCTTGGTATGATGCTTGGGACATGCCCCTGCTGCAAATATGGGACCTGCCTGAGTGACTGCTGCTGAATTTATCGTAAAAAAGGAGTAGATATGGGTCCCACTGGTGGGGTCATTCCTGATAAACCAGAGTTGGCTTCTCCCTCCAAACTGCTATCTGAGGAATCACTGGAAAAAATCCCAAAACAGCCACTTTTTTTATTGTTACGATTTCATCTGGATTGTCTATTACAGTCCATCTAGATACATGTAATCCTTTGTGTAGTCCTGCTCATCATGTCCATACTTTGCTATTTTTTAAATATTTTTTATATTTATTTAAATTGTATAAATCACCTTTTTAGCAAATAAATCAAAGCGATTTATAAAATCATTCATGAAACACACAAAAAGAAAACAGGAAAAGAATTCCAAAAATATATATAGAGGAAAGAAACAATCACACCAGGAATAAATAAAATAGAATTATCTAACTGCTATTACTGCATACTCCTCAATCCCCCCAACCCTCAAATGCAGAAACACATTAAACCATTTTTAAAAAATGGGTTTTTAAGGCTACCTTAAAATTCTTTAATGTAGGCTCAGCTCTTAAATGCAAGGGAAGATTGTACCACAAAAATGGTCCCCCCCACAAAAAAAAAACACTTCTTCTTGTGCTTTCATAATAGGCTTGTCTTGGATTAGGTAAAACTAGTCTGATCATTAAACAGAGTGTAAGGGATAGTCAAAGAAGAAAGATAATCCGTAAAACCAGTATGAATGAGCTTATATAAGACCTTAAGTTGAATTCTTAAGTGAACCAGTAATCAATGTAATTTCAATAACAATGGAGTAACATGATCCGAACATCTAGCATGACACAGTAACTGAGCAGCTGTATTTTGTGTTTGAAGATGTTTTAAAGCAGAGTGTGGAAGGCCAGCATAGATCACATTACAGTAGTCCAGCTGGGAACAGACAAAAGCATGAAATAGTATATGAAATGCAGAAAAATCCAAAATATCTCTAACTGATTTTATCCTTCAAAGAGCAAAAAAGTACTGTTTAAGAACTGTAGAAATCTGATTAGAAAATGATAGTTTGGAATCAATCAAAACACCTAGAATCAATCAAAACACCTAGATATCTAAAACGATCTACAGGAGTTATAGGTTCACCAAACGGTACTGGAGTTAAAGTAGGAACTGAACTTTGGCCCGTAAGCCAACAGACAGTAGTCTTTTTTTAATTTAAAACTAAGTTATGTTCACAAAGCCAGAGAGAAACTCTATCAAGACATGACTGTAAAGGAGACAAGTCAGGAGCCACAATCAAGACATAGTGGATCAATAAGATATCATTTGCATAAAAATATGCACTCAGTCCCAAAGACTGAATTCAGGGCCCCTTTTACTAAGCTGTGGCAAAAGGGGGCTGGCGCTGGCGTCAGCTTCTGTTTTACATGCGCACCGAGGCTCCCTTTTACTGCAGCTGGTAAAAGGAAAGTCTCACTTTTCTGCAGGAAATGGCTGGGTGGCAAGTAAGGTGGTGGTAAGGAGGCATATTTTCAAAGCACTTTGGGAGGCTAAGTTCCATAGGTTTCTATGGAACTTTGGGAGGCTAAGTGCTTTGAAAATATGCCTCAAGGTCTCCTGTGTTAACCTAGCGGTAACCAGATAGCGCACAGCACTGTCCGATTACCACCCGGTACTCTCCAGCGCTATGAAAATAAATAAATATTTGCAGCGCTAGAAATGATAGCATACTAAGGGTGAGAATTACTGCCGAGCTGCTGCGATAGCCCAACTGTAGAGTGAGTGGTAAGCCCATGCTGGGTTTACTGCCACTTAGTAAAAGGAGCCCTAAATGTGCTAGAGAGCTCCAAAAGATGTTGAAGAGAACCGGAGAAAGTTTAGACCCCTGTGCCAATATTCAGTTGGGATCTGTATAAGGTGATCACCAATTTCAACTGTCCTCAACTGTAAAACCTCCTCCCAGCTCCCACCATCAAAAACACTGCCCCTTCCAAGATCTCTCTCCCTCTGCTATGAAAAACTCCCCCCCCCCAGACTTCCCTGCCAAAAAAGTGTCCCTTTCTGGAAGAATTCTCTACCCCACACTTCTTGTAGCCCCCCCCCCCCATACCTACCTTCACATGTCTTGGTGAGCTAGTGGTCTTCTGAGCAAAAACAACAGTACTGTGAGCAGTGGCGTTCCAACCCTAGCTGACACCCGGAGTAGAACGCCGATGTGCCCCCCGGGTGCAGCACGACCCCCCCCCCCCCCTGGTGAAATGACACCTCTTCCCCCCCCAGCGAAATGACACCCCCCCGGGTGCATGCTGCTGGGGGGGGGGGGGGTGCCGCGGCACGCGCCTGCTGCCCTGTCTCTGAGTTCGCAATTTGCTTGTATTCACTGCTCCCTCTGAGTCTGCCCCGGAACAGGAAGTAACCTGTTCCTGGGCAGACTCAGAGGGAGCAGTGAACACAAGTGAATTACGAACTTGGACTGAGACAGGGCAACAGGCACGCGCCGCGGCACCCCCCCCCCCCAGCAGCGTGCACCCAGGGCGGACCGCCCCCACCGCCCCCCCCCCCCCTTGGTACGCCACTGACTGTGAGACTGCTGCTAGAGTCCTGGAAGCCATTTTAAGGCTGAAGCCAATGCAGCCAAGAGTGAGTGGGGATCAGTCCTCCTGGAAGACTACTACAGTACCAAGGCATGTGAATGTAAGCTGGAAGGCCCAGAAGGGGTTGGGTGGTGGGGATTGTTCACAGAAGGAGGCACTTTTCTTGACAGTGTGTCCAGGAGTGGGAGTTGTTCTTAGACAGGGGGCTGGAACAGGGTGCTATACACTTGCAAAGGGGTAGCTGGGAGGGTGAAACTCCTATGCGGGGAGTCTGGAGGGGGGTTGGCTTATGTTAGGGGGAGAGAAAGTGAGAGAACCCAACAATATTCAGCTGCAATGCAGAAACTATGATGGTACCGGTCGATATTCCTGCTGGCACCCAGATAGCTAAGTGCCCAAAAATAGGACAGCTTTTTTGTACAATCTTATTAGGGTGCTTAAATATGTGGGCATTGGCATTGAATATTACTGGTGTCCACATACATCCTGGCTGTCCCTTGACTCCGCCCCCAGACTTCCCCTGTTCTGGCTGGTTTTTGTTTATGCAGTTATGGGGCACTGCTCGATTAAGTACCCCTGAATGCTGAGGGCCAACCCACTGAGCCTGATTTAAGTGGGAAGAATAATCTCTTGCCTGCTTAAATCACTTTAAATATTGATCCCAAACTGACCAATAATTATCAGCCATTGGATCATTGAGGTGTGGCAAATCACAACAGAAGTGTATAACTGGTTAGGTTTTCTGCCCTTACTATATTTCAGGCTAATTTCAAAGTTTTTTTTCTCATCTTTAAGCTTCTTTTGTGTTTGATTTGTACTTCCCTTGATGAAAAAAATGTGCATCTGTAACAGGGAAAGGGGGGGGGGGGGGGGGGGAGCGACCACCAAGTATGTATCTGCTGCTTAGGTAACCACAGATGAAAGGCATTCTGCCAAAAGTTACAGTCCTTAATTGCTTACAATTCAGAGCATGATTCTCATGTTTTTGCCTGCAGTGCATATGAGTAAGTTACATCACCTTTTCCATGGGAAAATTATCCTAGAAACAACTTGGTAAGACACCTTTTCCCCAGTGATATTATTAAGAAATCTGGAAAACATATTTTATAAATGAAATCCCCACCTGTCTGGATCTAGTCCAGCTACAACATCCTTTAGGTATACATGACTTCTTACCAAAATATTCTCACATCCATCGTCATTCACTGCTTCCTTGCATCTCACCTCAGAATCTCCAAGGTAAAAAGGAAGGCATTAATGCTAATACTCAGCCTGAAGCAATCTTTAACTGTTTTCTAGAGTGCATTTGTTTTGGATGAATGAAGCCATTTTCAGTTTTCATACCTTAAACCAACCACATGGACAAGAATTCCTAAAATCCACTCATTTGCAGCAGCCAGGAAAACACCACTTGTTCATTGTTTGGGCAGTATGAGAACAAACGTGGGATCAAACCAATGATCCTTACAGTAAAAGTAAAGTCTAGAGACTTACTGCTGAAGCTACAGACATTGCACAGAAACCGTAGAAGCCAGTGAATAGTTATTCACTGAGCAGCAGAAGAAGATACAAGCTCATGGAGACTAGCATTTAGAGGAGGAGTAGCCTAGTGGTTAGTGCAGTAGACTTTGATCCTGGGGAACTGAGTTCAATTCCCACTGCAGCTCCTTGTGACTCTGGGCAAGTCACTTAACCCTCCATTTCCCCTGGTACAAAATAAGTACCTGAATATATGTAAACTGCTTTGATAGTTGCATAAACCTTAGAAAAGCAGTATATCAAGTCCCATTTCCCTTCCCTTCCCTAGTCAAGGACACACCTCAATTTGGTTCAATGGGCTTCTTTGGGGGGGGAAGTAAGTTTGTCACCTTCTAATTCCTACATGATTAATATTTATTGATTTCTAGCTTACCTGTTCAGCTCCCATGGGCAGCAAAATAACATTTAGGGGCCCTTTTACTAAGGCGCAACCAACGTGCATCAAATTGGAACTACCGCCAGGCTACCGTGTGCCCTAGGTGGTAATTCCATTTTTGACGCGAGTCCAAAACACGTGGTAGAAAATATTTTATATTTTCTACTGCATGGCGCTTACCTGGCGGTAATCGGCAGTTTATGCGTGCTGACGCTTATTGCCCAGTTAGCTTGGGAGACCTTACCGCGAAGTCAATGGGTGGTGGTAAGGTGTCAGGCCAAAAATAGACGCACGCTGGTTTTAATTTTGCTGCACATGCATTTTTGGCCACAAAAAAAGGCCTTTTCTCCAGGTGCACTGAAAAATGGACCTGTGTGCGTCCAAAACACGCGCCTACACCAGAATGGCCAGTTTTCAGCATGCCTTAGTAAAAGGCCCCTTAGGTTGGTGGGGGGGGGGGGGGGGGGGGGAATGAACTTTTGCCTCTAGCCCTATTTACTGATGTCATATGGGGCAAAAGATTGGTTCGACTGTGGCCTTTGTGACTAACTCTATTCCACTCCTAGAGGAAACAATCACACCAGGAGTATCCAAATAATCCTCCAGGGTAAATTCCTGTTGCACTATATGGGAATGGGACTTGATATACTGCCTTTCTGTGTTGTTTTTTTGTTGTTTTTTTTTTTTTTTTTGCATCTACATTCAAAGCAATTTACATATCATATACAGGTACTTATTTGTACCTGGTGCAATGGAAGGTTAAGTGACTTGCCCAGAGTCACAAGGTGTTGCAATGGGAATCAAATCCAGTTCCCTAGGATCAAATTCTGCTGCACTAACCACTAGGCAGGTACTCTACACATATATCTGGACTAAATATCTAACCTCACTGTTTACTAAGCCATGCTAGTGACTGCCATGTGCTAATACCAACACAGCTCATTCAGTTGACTGGGCTGTTTTGGTATAGTCACATGGCTTAGTAAACAGGGAGGGGGGGGGGGGGTAAATGGGTTTTTTTTTGCATGCCCATGAAGCCTCAGAGACTGATACAGACCTAGATAACTACACAGGGCAAATGCAGCGTGGCTAGGGCAAAATATGTAACCTAATACCAAGAATACAGCTCCAGCCAAATTTGACAGTTAGTCACGGTGCTCATTGGGTGAGATGGAGAAAAGCCCTCAGAAACCACTGGTATAATACTGGTGGTTTAGTGCGTGGTTATGCAATGTTTGTAAAATAACTCACGCAGCAGTTCTATCATTGGGCAAAAAACTCCACTGGCCTGGGCCAAATTGTTTAAGCCTCAAGGTTCTAGAACAATATGACATATATAATATATATAATAAATACAGCAATACATATCTATTTATGTCCCGTTTTTAATTCATTTTTTAATCCTTTATGACTTTGATATGTTTCTATGACTGTATTTTTTATTTTATTTTTTAATTTTGATTGTAATTCCTAGACTCCTGAGGCAGGCCATTTGGCTGAAACACAATGCCGTGTCAAATCCTACACTTGTATTCAATAAAGAACATATTCACTCCCCACGTATCCTTGGTTATTTGGAAGAAGTCTTGCTGATTACACTACTCTTCAATTCTGCAGTATACCATGTCCCTACCAGGCCTCGCTAACCATCATTGTGGGCACATTTCTCCCACTGACCCATCATGGTGCATGTGTGTGTAGAACCTTGAGGCTTAAAAAATTTAGCCCAGGCCAGTGGAGTTTTTTGCCCAATGATAGAACTGCTGCGTGAGTTATTTTACAAACATTGCATAACCACGCACTAAACCACCAGTATTATACCAGTGGTTTCTGAGGGCTTTTCTCCATCTCACCCAATGAGCACCGCGACTAACTGTCAAATTTGGCTGAAACTGATACAGACCTACCAAGGTCTTTTTCATTTTCAATTCTCACCTGTATAATCATTGCACACTTTTTTCAGTTTTTCAAATTTTTGTGCTAATATCCAAATTTTCATATGTATATATACGTCTTTAAACTTTCTAATAACTTATCTTTAAAAATTCCTTCTCTGAGTCCCGACACGGACCATGTTTCGCATGCTAGCTGTTTCAAGGCACCCAATATATATCTTTGTCTTTATCGGTCACTGCAGGCAAAACATAAGGCAGTCAGAAAATGTGCAAAGTCTTTAAAATCATTATTATAAACATTTTCAACTCAGCAAATTATAAAACTTCTCATGACAGGATTCTGGGCTGGCATTGCTCGCACCTAAGTGCATAAACACATACATACCCAGTTATGCAAGAATTCTCAAAAAGGAAGTAGGCACCTGCTTATAGACTCCTACTAGATGTTGTCTGGGTGCTTAATTATAGGCACACGGTTATAGAATTACCCTCATGGTGCAGCATGGTGACCATACAGCTGATTATGCAAAAAATGGTGCTGAATATATGAATCAACTAAAATGCTGGTGCCAGCTTTAAAAATATTTTTGACAATCCCTTTTTGCTGGATGGATTTGGATTGTTCCATAACTAGTGTTCTTATAAAGTATCAAGAATCCTGTACAGTTCTAGCCGGGCATGTGCAGTTATAAAAGAGGCTTTGATGACGTTAGTGTTACTGGGTAGTGCACAAAGTTCCTTTATGCGCTTCCAGGTGGTGCAAGCTGTGTCATCAACTATAAGATTGCAAGACAACATGGTGTATTTGGGGGAAAACAGGTACATATACAGCTTATTGGGGTCTCTGATGCTGCTTGTGGTAAGTAGATTTATTCTTTGACCAAACTTCCCCCACAAAGAGTTGAAGAACAGTTGAAGAACAGTTTTGCAATTTGCCATTTTGCAGGGTTCAAGATTATCTGATCAGCACATAAAAGCACACCTTCTATCTGATAAAAATCATATATGTATATTTTTTGTGGTTAGGCATCAGTACATCACTGAGGAAACCCCGATGCTTCCTGCTTTTGACATAGATACATGTTTAGTATTCTGCAAAGAAGTGAGTAGATGTCTGTTCAAAATGCCAGACCTTGTAGATTTCTCCTACCCTGTATCCTTTAGCGATTGCCATTTCCAATTCTGCAGTATGGGAGTCAACCACCAAGGTAGAAAAACTGAATCTGCTATGGTCAAAGTGAAGATAAAACAGGGGAGTAGTGTGATCAACAAGACTTCTTCCAAATAACCAAGGAGACGTAGGGAGTGAATATGTTCTTTATTCAACGTAAGTGTAGGTCTCCTTCCTTCTATTTTTTGCTTCTTTTGTATTATTTCCATCACTCTCCAACTTTTTGGTATATATATTATTTTGCTTTCTGTCTTTCTACACTTTTTATGCTGACAAACATAACAATGCTTTTATCTTTAGTTATCTTGCATATCTACAAGATTACATTTCCTGTTGTAGACTCGATCCTATTTCCTATATACCACCATACTGTTTATCGAATCACTACAATATATAGGTCAGCATTAAATTTATCAGTCATATTTCCATTAAAATATCTGTCTGTCTGCATTATTGTCTTCATAAGCATATTTTATCATTCTTTTTCTATATTGACTATATGACTCCATGTTCACTGAAGATTATCTATACATTATGCAATATGACATATATAATATATATAATAAATACAGCAATACATATCTATTTATGTCCCGTTTTTAATTCATTTTTTAATCCTTTATGACTTTGATATGTTTCTATGACTGTATTTTTTATTTTATTTTTTAATTTTGATTGTAATTCCTAGACTCCTGAGGCAGGCCATTTGGCCAAAACACAATGCCGTGTCAAATCCTACACTTACATTCAATAAAGAACATATTCACTCCCCACGTATCCTTGGTTATTTGGAAGAAGTCTTGCTGATTACACTACTCTTCAATTCTGCAGTATACCATGTCCCTACCAGGGCTCGCTAACCGTCATTGTGAGCACATTTCTCCCACTGACCCATCATGGTGCATTTGCAACACAACAGAAACATGAGTTTATTGTACAGTCTAACAGGCAGTACGGGGAAAAAGAATCCAAATGGTGGGAACAACCTGACTTCACAAGCCTGAAATAATCAGAAAGGGGACCACACTTTTCATAGAAGATTTGGGAGTGACTGATCGGATATTCTTTAGTTTTATTGACAAAAGGGTATAGGCTAGTAAAATCATAATAGTGTATTTTCTCACCCTGCTTAGCCTGATAGTACAGACACATCGCATTTGTTCTGCATCGAAAAAGGGCATCTCGTAGAAATAAAGGTTCGGGTAGCACCGCTCTGCTCAGAAACTCTGCACATTCCCTATGTGACATTCCCAATGGGACACCGTCAGCTTCATTTATTTGAAGGCATGAGTAAACATGTGGATAAAAGTGAGACGGTTGATTAGTGTATCTAGATTTTCAGAAATCTTTTGATAAGTTCCTCATAAGAGACTCATGAGAATTTAAAGAGTCATGCATTAGTAGGCAATGTTCTGGTGTGGATTAGGAATTGCTTATTGGACAGAAAACAGAGGGTAGGGTTAAATGGTCATTTCTCTCAATGGAGGAGGGTGAACAGTGGAGTGCCACAGGTATCAGTACTGGGACCAGCGCTATTTAACATATTTATAAATGATCTGGAAATCAGAATGATGAGCGAGGTGATTAAATTTGCAGATGACACAAACTATTCAAGGTTGCTAAAACATGTGTGAACTGAGAATTATTGCAGGAAGACCTTAGGGAATTGGAAGACTGGACATCCAAATGGCAGATGAAATTTATTGTGGAAAAATGCAAGGTGATGCACATTGGAAAGAATAATCCGAATCATAATTATATGATGATAGGGTCCACCTTGGAGACCAGCAACCAAGAAAAAGATCTAGGTATCATTGTAGATAATATGCTGAAATTTTGTGCTCAATGTGCGGCGGCAGCCAAAAAAGCAAACAGGATGCTAGGAATTATTAGGAAAGGAATGGTGAATAAGACCAGAAATACTATAATGCCTCGGTATCATTCCATGGTGCAACCTCACCTTGAGTACTGTGTTCAATTCTGGTCGCCGTATCTCAAAAAAGATGCTCCATAATTAGAAAAGGTTCAAAGAAGAACAACCAAAATGATAAAGGGGATGGAACACCTCTCATATAAGGAAAGACTAAAGAAGTTAAGGTTCTTCAACCTGGAAAAGAGACAGATGAGGGGAGGTATAATTGATGTCTACAAAATCCTGATGGTGTAGAACAAGTAGAAGTAAATTAATTTTTTACTCATTCCAAAAGTACAAAGACTAGGGGACACTCAAGAAAGTTACATGGAAATACTGTTAAAACAAATAGGAGGAATTATTTTTTCACTCAGGGGTCCTTTTACAAAGGTGCACTGAAAAATGGCTTGCAGTAGTGTAGGTGCAGGTTTTGGGTGTGCACCGATCCATTTTTAGCACACCTGTAAAAAAGGCCTTTTTGTCGAAAATGGACGCGAGGCAAAATGAAAATTGCTATGTGTCCATTTGGGTCTGACCTTACTGCCAGCCATAGACCTAGCGGTAAGGTTTCAGACTCACGCTGTAACCGGTTGGTAATGACCTACATGTGCCAAATGTTACTTGGCGTGCATCCATTACGTGCACCTGAAAATAAGAAAATATTTTTCAGATGAGCGTATTGGACCCACGCCAAAAATGAAATTACTTCACGGGCCACACGTTGATAACTCCACTCCTAGTCTATTATAATAATGATTATTTTTCTTTGTCATTTGGATGTAACAAAAGAGAGGGAACAAAGTACAAACTAAAGTCCAAAAAAAAAAAAAAAAACCAGCACCACGGGCCTTTAAAAATGGAACACAGTTCTTTAATGAATGATACAGAAAGTGAAAGTGCCTTGGTGCTTTGTAGCTCTTACTACATGAGACGTGGGGACCCCTGACGCAGGTGCTAGTCACCGAAACACGGCCCGTGTCGGGTCTTTTTGTCAAGGCTCATTCATTAAAGAACTGTGTTCCATTTTTAAAGGCCCGTGGTGCTGTTTTTTTATTTTTCTTTGTCAGTCATATTATTTAAATCAAATATTGTATGTTATATTTGAAATTTAATTTAAATATACAGGCACCTAGAAGAGAAGGGAGAGCATCTGATATTTTGTAGTGGTTTGGAGTGCATTGGTGTTTGACAAAGTTGTAAACAGTTTGAAATTTGTGATTTTATTTATTCTCAATTAGATCTTAGCACTTAAAAAATCTGAAGTGCAAGCTACCCCCACCATTGTGAGTCCAGGTACATGGTATTACTATAATGCTGGCACTTACATTAAGCTCACACAGAAAAGGTAAACTTGAAAATAGGGATGCATACATAAGAAAAATTTATAAAAATCTAACAAGTATTCATAAAAAAAAGAAATGATACCTATGAATAAGGGTATCAAAGGTGGGGGAAAAAAGAAATAGCTATATTTGTATCTTGAAAAATATGGACTGTGGTGTTGCTTTAGGCATTTGCTTTGTGTTCTTTTATTTTGTCTAAAATTCTATTACTCTAAACAACCATTGTAGCCTCCAAGCCTTCAACAAAGTGACATGAAAAATGTAGAATGTAAGTTAACAACTTTAGAAATGATCAGAAATCCTGGGCTATAAGTAATCTGAAATCAACCATAGGAGACATTTCCACCATCTCTTACCATGACCGGATGACCAGATTTACTGAATCATCACACAGAATCTAATAACAGCTTGTAAATGTGCAAAATAGGAGGCTACTTCATGTGGAAACTCTGAAAACCATTTGAATCATCAGTATGAGAAATGTCAGTGGTGAATAACGGTGGATGATAAACAAGGAGTCTCTGAAGAGTGAAATGCATGCAAATGTGAAAATCAGGAGTATTAAAAAGCACTGTAGAATACAAGTAAGAGTATTTGCAAAAGTCAGTATTAAGCAGTTTATAGAAGCAAAACATGCTAGAAAAATCTTCAATAGATTTTTAAAGGCAATTATTATTTTTAATGCCTGTTTTACTAGATACATGCTGGAGTTCTCCCCATAAATTAAGCAATTGGAAAATTTTAACAAAAAGATATGATGTTTCTGTCCGCTTAGTTTCCAGCTGATTCTTATGAATAAGTGCCCTCTAACATTTTACTTTTATTGATATTCATTGCTCCTCTAAAACGGTAATGCTCTAGAAAACTTAGATATGATCAAATCAGATTCATGAGCCATCCCAGATGTTTAAAAATGTACTACTTTATGGAATTCAAACCAGTCCATTAACTTTACATTCCATAAAAATAGGAGGTGTAGGACTTCTAATTGAATGGGTTTGCACTTCCTTACTACCTAATCTCTCTGTTTGGACAATTAGTAGTTAGATTCTTATCAATTGCTTTGAAGTTGATTCACATAGGTTTGGATTTTAGAGCCCAATGACATTTGCTGGGTTTATTGAATAAAAGTAATCATTTCTTAGGTTTTAAATTGAAACTCTAAAGCTCTGTGTATTTTAGAAAACCAGCATAAAAATGTTTCTATGTTTATAATATACTGCCTTCTCTGACATTCAGATCAAGGCAGTGTGCAATCTAAAATTAAATAATAAAACCAAACACTTTAGAAAAGAATACCAATAGTCAATAGAAAAAAATAATCAAATATCCATCATACTCTATTCAAGAAACAACATAATCATAAAACAGCTCAACTCCAAAAGCTATTGTAAATAAGTGAGCCTTGAAAAGGCATTTACATTTCTAAAGCATTTCTCATAGTGAATACTCAGAGGAAGATCATTCCAAAGGCAAAGAGCAAGAAAGTAAAAGGCAGATTTCTGCATAGATTCAAATCTGTCCTGCCTGTGGCCTTGTATTAATAAGTGGTGTGACTCCATAGACCTAAGAGAATGAGAGTCGATGTACAGAATTACCAAAAAAGAATAATAGGAATGAACATTACAAATACAGTGCACTCCATTTAGGTGCATGTCGGATAAGCGCATGCTCTGTTTAACTGCATGCCGTACTTTGGTCTCATTTTTGGCGCAATCAATTTCTATGGGGACAAACTTCAGTTTAGCACACCACTGATAAGTGCAAGATTCACTTACATGTATGGTTTAAGACCACTCCTCTGCAAGAAAGACTCCGCATAAGCGCGCACACGGAATATGGAAGCCGATTGGTGCATGACAACCAACGAGATTTCAAATTTACCGCCCCTTTAACTGCCACAGGCAGAATAAGTGAAAGAATGTTGTTAGAGTGTACACTAAAGTTGTTGTCCTTGTGCAAATGTAAGAGTTTAACACTGGCTGAACGAATAGAAGTTCTTAAAAAATTAGGAAACAAACAAAGTCAAGCATCTATTGCTAAAGAATATGGTGTCAATCCCAGTCAAATTTCACGTATCTTGAAGCAGAAAGACCAGTTTCTGGAAGACTGGCAAAACAATACAAATCCACACTGGAAACAAAAATGGGTGGGAAAAGCTGAGGAGGTAGAAGATGCACTTTTTTGGTGGTTTTCTCAAGTCAAGAGCAGACAGTTTCCTGTCAATGGTCCACTGCTTATGGAGAAAGCTAATCAGCTAGCTGAAAGTTTTGGGCTAACGGAATTCAAAGCCACTGTTGGATGGTTGGAAAGATGGAAGGAGAGGAACAACATAAAATTCAAGAAACAGCATGATGAAAAACAAGACACTGATGACTTTGGTGCTGAAAATTGGATTGTTTCAGTTCTTCCTACCATCTTGAATGAGTTTGCATCTAGTGACATTTTCAATGCTGACAAAAACAGTCTCTACTGGCAAGCAATTTCTGATGGAACACTTGCATTCAAACAAGCTGAAACTACAGGAGGTAAAACATTGAAGGACCGACTGACGATCCTCCTTTGCTGCAATATGGATGGGAGTGAGAAGTTGGAACCACTCGTCATTGGAAAGAGCAAACAGCCCCGTTGCTTCAAGAATGTTAAGTGGCTTCCTGTGTCATACGAGGCTAACGCAAATTCATGGATGACTGGGGAAATTTGGAAGCAGTGGCTAAAGAAGTTAGACACTAGAATGCAGGCACAAAAGCATCAGATTTTATTGCTTTGTGATAATTGTGCTGCACACAGTGATGATGTCAGGCTGTCTAACGTCAAGGTGGTCTTCCTACCACCAAACACTACCTCTCTGATCCAACCTATGGATCAGGTCATAATAGCCAATTTCAAATAACTTTATTGGGCTCTTGTGCTACGTCGTCTGATGAGCATTATAGATGACCAGACTGGCAAGGATAAACGTGCTGTTGAACTGGTTCGTAATCTATCACTGTTGGATTCCCTACATATGCAGAAAGAAGCCTGGAATCATGTTACATAGGTAACCATTGTGAACTGCTACAAGTGGGCAAGCTTTGCTAGGGATGTGGAGAGGGACGAAACAGATGCAGCTGTTGCAAACATGTCAGATGAACAGGCTATTGACATCCCAGCCGGTGTTACTGAAGAGGAGTTTCATCACTACATAGCTGTTGATTACGATCTACAAACAGCTGACGACAGCACTGATGTCCAAATATGTGCCTACATGCAGGCAATGGCTGATGATGAAATAGATGATGAAATGAGCAGTGAGGCACATGCTGAAGAAATTCAACAATCTCCTGTCACTTTTGCAAGAGCACTGGAGAGTCTCAACACGTGCGGACCTATCTGGAGGCCACTGGATGTCAGTGCTATGACAGTTTTTACCGTCTGGCACATGTAGTCTATGGAACTCACAGACACAAGAGTGTACATAGGACTATGACTGATTACTTCAAGTAAGCCTTACGTCAGTTAACGGAGACTGTATACTGTACGTATAATAAACAGTCCTGTACATATGTTTATCAGATGTCAAGCTTCTTTGGGTCACAACGGTTAAGTGCACACTCCAGTTAACTGCATGTATTTCTTTGGTCCCAGACCCTTGCACTTAAGCGGATTGCACTGTATACGCTTTGTGAGTGAGATATAATATTTTAAACTAAATGGAAAGTGATCAAAAGCCTTGAGGCTCATTTTCAAAGCACTTAGCCTCCCAAAGTTCCATAGAAACCTATGGAACTTAGTCTCCCAAAGTGCTTTGAAAATATGCCGTATCCTAAGAAACGGTGAAGTTATGGGTCATATCAGTGTGCTTTGCATAAAAGTCAAATTGCAGAATTTTGAAGCATTTGAAGTCACTTATGACCTCTTTTATCAACCTACGCTAGCGATTCCTGGTGCAGTAATGCCAACAAAGTTGATTTAGTGGCTTCCCCATGTCTGTCTCAATAGCAGACTGTGGACTTTTTCTCCAGTAACTTGTCCAAACCTTTTTAAAACCCAGATATGCTAACCACTGTTACCGATCCTCCGGCAACGACTTTCAGAGCTTAACTATTTGTTGAGTGAAAAAAATATTTAGTCCTATTTGTTTTAAAAGTATTTCCACATAACTTCATTGAGTGTCCCCTAGTGTTTGGACTTTTGGAATGAGTGAAAAATTGATTTACTTCTACACCACTCAGGATTTTGTGGACGTCAATCATTATCGCCCCTCATCCATCTCTTTTCCAAGCTGAAGAGCCTTAACCTCTTTAACCTTTCCTTATATGAGAGGCATTCCATCCCCTTTACTATTTTGCTCATTCTTCTTCAAACCCTTTCTATATCCACTATATCTTTTTTGAGATACAGTGACCAGAACTGAATGCAATACTCAAAGTGAAGTCACACCATGGTACAATACAGAGGCATTATAGTATTCTTGGACTTATTTACCATCCCTTTCCTAATAATTCCTAGCATCCTGTTTGCTTTTTGGCTGCCATTGTACACTGGGCAGTAGATTTCAGTGTATTGTCTACAACACCTAGATCTTTTTCTTGGTAGACCCTATCATCAGGTAACTATGATATGGGTTATTCTTATCAGAATAAAGATCACCTTTTTGAGAACATCTTGACTGCATCGTCGCAGTGGCGTAGCCACAGGTGGGCCTGGGTGGGCCGTGGCCCACCCACTTAGGGCTCAGGCCCATCCAACAGTAGCACATGATAATGAAAATGCTGCTCTCCACAATACCGGCACCTTCGCATGCTCAGTTTTCAGTGCATGCCTGCTGCAGACTACCAAGGTGGAGACTGGAGAGAAGCATTTTCCCACCAGCTGAGATATTTTTTTGATGTGGGGGTGGGGAAGAGAACATTTGGTGCCCACCCACTTCTTGCCTGGGCCCACCCAAAATCTGCTATCTGGCTACACCCCTGCGTCGTCTTTCATGGAGTGTGGAAGTGTCCTGTTGCATATGCTACACCGTTATTTTCTCTTCAAGATCACAGTGTTCCTGTTCTCCCACCTTGGGATTTTGGGAGGATTATTCTTCCCAATGTGCATCACTTTGCATTTGTCCACATTAAATTTCATCTGTCATTTCAATGTTCAGTCTTACTTCACTTTTTCACAGTCCTCTGCAAATGTAATCACCTTCTGTAAATTTAATCACCTCACTTGTCGTTCCAATTTCCAGATCATTTATAAACATGTTAAATAGCACCAATCCCATTTCTATGTTCAGTCTTACTGCAATTTTTCACAGTCTGCATATGTTTTAAAAACCCTGAATAGTTTTGTGTTTTTTGCAAATTTAATCACCTTACTTGTCGTTACAATTTCCAGATCATCTATAAATATGTTAAATAGTATTGGTTCCAGTACAGATCCCTGTGACACTCCACTATTCACTCTCCTCCATTGAGAGAAATGGCCATTTAACCCTACACTCTGTTTTCTGTCCAGTAACCAGTTCCACAACAGAACATTGCCTCTTATCCCATGACTCTTTCATTTTCTCAGGAGTCTCTCATGAGGAACTTTACCAAACGCTTGCTGAAAACCTGTATACACTACATCGACCGACACACCTCTATCCATTCATGTATTCCAAGAAATGAAGCAAATTGTTGAGGCAAGACTTCCATTGGCTGAATCTATGCTGACTCTGTGCCATTAAACTGTGTTTATCTATGTGCTCTGTAATTTTATTCTTTATAATACTTTCCACTATTATACTGATCACTAATGTTAGGCTTACTGGTCTATAATTTCCTGGATCATCCCTGGAACCCTTTTTAAAAAAAACAGTGTTAAATTGGAGACCCTCCAATGTTCAGGTACTATGAATGATTATAATGACAGGTTACAGATTACTAACAGGACATCAGCAATTTCATGTTTGAGTTATTTCAGTACCCTTGGATGCATGGTATCCAGTCCATTTTTAAATTTGGCTCAGTACATCTTCCAGGTTCACAGAGATTTCTTTTGATTCCTGTGCATCATCATCCTTGAAAACCATTTCTGGTACAGATAGATCTCTTACATCTTTCATAAAGACCAAAGCAAAGTATTAATTCAGTCTCTCCACTATGGCCTTGTATTCCCTAAGTGCCCATTTTGCTCCTTCATGATCTAACAGTTCCGCAGATTCCTTCTCAGGCTTTCTGCTTCTGATGTACCTGAAAAAGTTGTTGATGTAAGTTTTTGCCTCTGCTGCAAGTTTCTCTTCATATTCTCTTTTGTCCTTCTTTATCAATGCTTTACATTTAACTCACCAGTGCTTATATTGCTTCTTATTTTCTTCATTTGAGTCCTTTTTCCATTCTTTGAAGGATGTTCATTTGGCTCTAATAGCCTATTTCACTTCACCTTTTAATCATTCTGGCTGTCATTTTGTCTTCTTTTCACTTTTGTAAATACATGGAATGCATCTAGTCTTGGCTTACAAGATGGTATTTTTAAACAATGCCCATATCTGATTTAAAGTCCTTACCTTTGCAGCTGATTATTTTAGCTTCTTTTTAACCATTTTTCACATTTTATCATAGTCACGCTTACAAAAATTAAACATTGCTACAATAGATTTTCTTTTTGGCTTCACTCCAGAAATTAAATCAAACTTGATAATTTTGTAATCACTGTTTTCCAGCGGATCCAACACCATTACATCTCGTACTATGCCTTGCATACTACTAAGAAGAGCTTTGGGATCTCCTTTTCGAAAATAAGTACATAAGTACGTAAGTATTGCCATACTGGGACAGACCAAAGGTCCATCAAGCCCAGCATCCTGTTTCCAATTGTGGCCAATCCAGGTCACAAATAACTGGCAAGATCCCAAAAAAGTACAAAACATTTTATACTGCTTATCTCAGAAATAGTGAATTTTCCCCAAGTCCAATTTAATAATGGTCTATGGACTTTTCCTTTAGGAAGCCGTCCAAACCTTTGTAAAACTCTGCTAAGCTAATCCCCTTTACCACATTCTCTGGCAATGAATTCCAGAGTTTAATTACAAGTTCAGTGAAGAAACATTTCTCTGATTCGTTTTAAATTTACTACTTTGTAGCTTCATCACATGCCCCCTTGTCCTAGTATTTTTGGAAAGCGTAAACAGATGCTTCACGTCTACCCATGTAACTCCACTCATTATTTTATAGACTTTTATCATATCTCCCCTCAGCCGCCTTTTCTCCAAGCTGAAGAGCCCTAGCCGCATTAGCCTTTCATCATAGGGAAGTCGTCCCACCCCCTTTATTATTTTCATCGCCCTTCTCTGTACCTTTTCTAATTCCACTATATCTTTTTTGAGATGCGGCGACCAAAATTGAGCAAAATATTTGAGGGCACCACAGAGCGAAACAAAGGCATTATAATGTCCTCATTTTTGTTTTGCATTCCTTTCCTAATAATATCTAACATTCTATTTGCTTTCTTAGCTGCAGCAGCACACTGAGCAGATGGTTTCAATGTATCATCAATGACAACACCTAGATCCCTTTCTTGGTCAGTGACTCCTAACGTGAAACCTTGAATGACGAATCTATAATTCGGGTTCTTCTTTCCCACATGCATCACTTTGCACTTGCTCACATTAAATGTCATCTGCCATTTAGATGCCCAGTCGCTCAGTCTCGTAAGGTCCTCTTGTAATTTTTCACAATCCTCCCACAATTTAACGACTTTGAATAACTTTGTGTCATCAGCAAATTTAATTACCTCATTAGTTACTCCCATCTCTAGGTCATATATAAATATGTTAAAAAGAAGCGGTCCCAGCACAGGCTCCTGGGGAACGCCACTAACTACCCTTCTCCATTGAGAATACTGACCATTTAACACTACTCTCTGTTTACTGTCTTTAGAGATAGATGTTCTTTTGCTGAAAACATCCAAAATGAACATTGTGGCACCTAAAGCCGCTACTTAGGCCGTACTGTGACTGAGAATCCTTAGCTCCACATGTAGTGTGTAGGAAAGCCATTCCCTTCTCTATTTCTAGGCATCTGAATCCTGGAAGAGTTTCCCTTTTAGGAGAATTAGGCTTAGAGAAGAAGTTATGACAGAAAACAGCACAGTTTCAGTCCAGGTTTTTATTCCAGCTCCATAAGTTTGTTACAGGCATAAGTTATAAGCATTTCTAAGAGTGGTTATTTCTCCATCACTAGTACTTAAGCCAGACAGCAGAATTTTTATGGCCATAGACCTTCAGGCTTTAGCCATGTCTTTATTGTTATAGACAAGGTCTGTGTCGCAAAACCTTGTATTGTCTCTGCCAAGCAGCATCAGGTTTTTGTAAACAAGCCAATGTCACTGCTTGCACTAACCCCATAGCAGGGTTTCCATAATAACACTGTCTCAAATCCTGAAATTCAATTCCCATTTGCCAAAACGTTCAAAAACAACATGCTTCCAACTGTCCTTTTGAAACGCTGCCCCTTGCGCGCCTCTGGTCTGCTGGGGCTTTCCCAGAACAGAGAGGAATGCTCCACCTATTCCCTTTACTTCAGGGGCCCTCCCACCTTCAAAGGGCATGCAACTAAAACAAACACAAAACAGTGCAAAATAGCTCCCTGGAAGATCAAAACAAAAATCCCAAAAACTTAAATCCCAGGGCTGGAGTCTTTGTACTAAATCAGCATCAAATTTTGGCTACAGTTCAAGGAGCTTAAACACAGTTTCAAAATACCTTTAATACCAGCTAATGGCTGCCCAGGTCCAGGGTAGGATCTGACTTATCTTCCAGCTGCAGACCTTTTGCTTCCTTCTGCCCTCTTCCCTTGGATCATTTCTTCTGTTGAGCAGCTCACATAACTCTGCTGCACTCTCTCACAGCAGCCTTTGCAAAACTTGGTCAGGTAGCTTCCCCTCCAATTGGGTCTCCTTGCACTACAGGACCCAGGAGACCTCACAACTCCACCCCCAGGCTTTAGTGTACTGTGGTTTTAGCTAGAGAATGACACTGGGACAGGGACACACAGTAACCGGGGGGATGGGGATGGGGGACAGATCCCATGGGGATGGAGCGGGAATGGGGACAGAACCTGTGAGGATGGGGACAAAGTTTGTCCCTACTTCTACTACTACTATTTAGCATTTCTATAGCGCTACAAGGCATACGCAGCACTGCACAAACATAGAAGAAAGACAGTCCCTGCTCAAAGAGCTTACAGTCCCCATGTCACTTTCTACTTTGAAGCCTGTTAATGAACTGGACTGTTACTTATGTTTGATTGATACAGACAACAATATTTTTATTTTTTGGAATGACAAGCAAACATGCTGGCCGAAGCTAGCAAAATTTGCATGAGGGATCCTGAACATCCTGCTACTAGCACATCTTCTAAGAAGGCATCTTCTATTGCAGGAGGGACTGTGGAAGACAGGAGAGCTAGACTGAATCCTGAGATTGTTGATGACTTCGTATTCATTCACAGATTAAAAAATCATAACAGTGCTTCATAGGGCATATTTCTATTATTGTTTTCTATTTGTAATTTATACACAACAGTTGCACAGCATATTGTTAATTTTTATAGTTTAATAAAAATATTTAAATATAAAATCGTAAGTGTTCAAGGCTTCTGCAGATGAGACCAGAGCCCATGAGGATGAGGTGGGGAAAGAACCTGCGGGGATTGGGCAGGGACGGAGACAGGGCCTGCGGGAACGGGACGGAGATGGAGACACAGTTGGGGTTGGAGATGGAGACAGCGTATGTGGAGACGGGGTGGGGACGGAGACAGAATCCACAGGGACGAGGGCGAGATGGGGACAAATTTTATCTCTAGTTTTAGCAGCCTATTCACCCGTCCTCTTCTCAGCTGGAAGCAGCACACCTTCTCTGTACTCTGGGACCATAGCATACAACTTTACAAGGTGAGAATAATTTAAACTTTAGCACTGGGGATTTCCCTCCCAGGGAAAGGGCAAGCATTATGCTAGAAGAATTTCCCTCCCAATGTAGACTAGTCTGCTTTAAGACCTAGTCCATCTCACTTTATAATTTAGATTTCCTTGCTTTATTCAGCATTCTCCTCCCCCCATTATATAAGTACATAAGTATTGTCACACTGGGACAGACCTAGGGTCCATCAAACCCAGCATCCTGTTTCCTACAGTGGCCAATCCAGGTCACAAATTCCTGGCAAGATCCTGAAAAGTTCAATACATTTTATGCTGCTTATCCCAGAAATAAGCAGTGGAATTGCCCCAAGTCAATTTAATAATGGTCTATGACTTTTCCTTTAGGAAACCACCCAGACCTTTTTTAAACCCTGCTAAGCTAACCCCCTTTACCACATTCTCTGGCAATGAATTCCAGAGTTTAATTACACGTTGAGTGATGAAATATTTTCTCCAATTTTTATTAAATTTACTACTTTGTGGCTTCATCGCATGCCCCCTAGTCCTAGTATTTTTGGAAAGCATAAACAGATGCTGTCACGTTTTCAAGGCAGAAACTAGGTTTGCGAGCCCTTGGGCCACTGCCATGGAGCAGCAGTGGCAGGCAAAACCATCCCACACCAGAGACAAGGCAGCACTCTGACAGGAACAGCTAGTCTTCACCTGCATTTGACCGCCGTTCCTCAGGAGTCGAGCCCCTGGGTGCAGGTGGCCGGCAGGACTTACCGGACAGGGCAGGAACCGAATACCAACTAGGCTGAACAGAGACTGAGGGTCAGAGGGGAAAGGAATATACATGGGCAGCAAGGCAGGAAACTGGGCTAGGACTCACAGACAGACGATACTACACAAAGCAGGAGATGGACAAGCTAAAGGACAGGAACTGAAAGCTGACAAACAGCCACTGAAACGGTACAAACACTGACAGAAAAGTGTCAGGACTGAAAGCTGCCACGCAACCACTAAGAAAGCGACACAGACAAACAGAAACTAGACCAGGAATACAGACCAGAAACAAGACTAGGAAATAAGCAATAAACCTAAGCTAAACTACACAGAGACTAACTAGAACCGGACAAGAAACTCAAACAAGAAACCAGACTAGGCAGAAGTGCAACAAAGCACCAACAAACCATGGACCTTAGACGATGCAAAGGCAAACACAGAAGTTTCCAGGTGATTACTAAAGCCCATCAGCTGCTGAAGTTCACTGCAGGAATCACAAGGCAGCCACGGGTGCTGTTCAGGCAGAAACAAGAGAAGCAAGTCTGGCAGTGTGGAAGATCCGGACCGGACTAGGCTGAAGTCTGGAATGGGTGACAGTCCATAGCAGCCATCGGTTCTGGCCACCAGAGGGCGAGGTGAGCACAGACAAGGAAACATTCATATACGTGACAGATGCTTCATGTCTACCTGTTCAACTCCACTCATTATTTTATAGACCTCTATCATATCACCCCTCAGCCGTCTTTTCTACAAGCTGAAGAGCCCTAGACACTTCAGCCTTTCCTCATAGGGAAGTCGTCCCATCCCCTTTATCCTTTTCGTCACTCTTCTCTGAACATTTTCTAATTCCACTATATCTTTTTTGAGATGTGATGACTAGAATTGAACACAATAACGTCCTCACTTTTGTTTTCCATTCCTTTCCTAATAATACCTAACATTTTCTTTGCTTTCTTAGCCACCGCAGTAAGTACACTGAGCCTGTCATACTTCCCTTTCACACTGACATCCCTCCCCCTTATGACTTACAAAGGGCTTCTGTCTTGATTCCAGGGAATAAAATCTATCCTTGTATGCCCAGGGTCAGTACCTGGGTCCTCACCACCTAGCAGTGCTGTTGATACCAAACAGCTATTTTCCAAGATGAAATGTCCAAAATATGAATGCCAAAAAAGCAGGCACAACAACATTTGTCTGGCATTATTTGTATAAAATGGCCACACAGATGTCCTTGCAGAGTAGAGGGTCAGCCTAGTGGTCAGTACAATGGACTTTAAACAACTGGACCCAGGTACAAATCCCACCTAATTTTAATAACATTTCTAGTTTCAAGTTTATTTGGGGCTTACACCCCATCCATCAAATAATATCTGAGTGGCTTACAAAAAAAGAATAAGGAGAGGAAGGGAGTGTGTTGACAACAAACCCATGAGGATAAGGGTAGGAAATACAGTAATAATAGAAAAGTTGGGAGGGGGAGACATGAGAGCAGGGGAGGTAGTAGTTTCTGGGGTGCGAGAAAGTCTACAACTCATAGAATGCTATGGGCTATTCTAGTCATAAGCATCTTGGAACAAGAAGGTTTTTAAATCAGTCTTGAATGTGTTTAGAGAAGATGAAAGACACAGGTAAATCACTTGTTTAATCCAAAGTTCAGGGCCTTGAACGGAAAAGATGATCTGACATGTAGTCTCATGGTGGATTTCGTGAAAGGATGGAATATGAGCTGGTTAATTGGGCTAATCTAAGTACACCAATAGGGCATGAGAAGGCAAGACAAATAAGCTGGCTCACCTGAAGAGAGGGTCTTATAGATAGACAAGGAACAATAGTTTGTAGGTTATGCAATAGGTCAGTAGAAGCCAGTGTACAATTTTTAAGAATGGGGTGACATGATCAAATTTCTTATGGATAATAATAATAATTATTATATATTTTCCCACATTATCCCAAACAAGCTCAGGTTCAATATGGTTTGCATTCAGGAAAAAACATCAAAAACATAATACAGTCAGAAAATTAATAATAACATTTTATCATATTAGGAATAATAGTGTTTGTCATGAAGCTAGGCTAGAGTACTGGTTATATTGAAACATATAAGAGAGACAGCAAAATTAATTTATTGTCTTTTGATAAGATATATACCTAATAGAAAAGCCTTTAGTAATTTATGGAATCTCGGATAACCTTCTAGCTGTATTTTGCAGTAGCAGTAAATGGTGAAGGTCCTAACTCAAAGTCCTTACATGGAGAGTTACAGTAGTCTAGTTGACTAATTACCAATGAATGTCCAATAATGTTAATAGCTGGAGGATGTAGATGAAGTTTGATCAAATAGATAATGCAAAGTTTGAAAAAAGAACAGAGAGGTCTGAATCAATGATGACCCTAACATTTTGACACTCCATACCAGAGGAACTGAGATGGAATGTAATTGAACTGGGTCTGCTAATGAGGTGGTATGATGATTTGTAAAGAGAAGGAGCTTAGATTTTTCAGGATTCAACACAAGTTTATTGTCACTAATCCTTTTGGTAATTTGGTTAGCATAGTATTGATATGGTGAATAAGTGTAGGATTCGTTGGATTGAGTGTACAAAGGATTTGTATGTCATCAGCATAGATGTAAGAAGTAAATTCCAAAGATTGGAGAAGTGTCAGAAGGGGAGAAAGGAAGAGATTAAAAAGCATGAGAGCTAAAACTGATCCCTGTGGAACACCAGATGCAAGCGAGAAGGAACTAGAGGTCGTTATTAATTTGAACTGTGTAGGAGCGATCAGAAAGATAGGAGACAAACCATTGGAGCATATTATCTTTTAGGCTCTCCAGGAACAGATAAAAACCTATTGTACCTAAAAGTACATGATTACAATAGCCATCAAGCTTGCAGGTGTCTTATAAATTCTGGTATAGTAGGTATTTCTATTTTCAAGGAGGACTGAAATATTTGTACAGAAATTTGACAAATTGAAGAGTAGCAAATCACCTGGACCAGATGGTATTCATCTCAGAGTACTGATAGAACTGAAAAATGAACTTGCAGAACTATTGTTAGTAATGTGTAATTTATCTTTAAAATCAAGCATGATACCGGAAGATCGGATTTTTAAAAAAGGTTTCAGAGGTGATCCGGGAAATTACAGACCAGTGAGCATAATGTCGGTGCCAGGCAAAATCAAAGAGACTATTATAAAGAATAAAATTGAAGAGCATATTCAAAAGCATGGATTAATGAGACAAAGCCAACATGGATTTAGTCAAGGGAAATTTTGCCTTACCAATCTATTACATTTCTTTGAAGGGGTGAACAAACATGTAGATAAAGGTGAGCCAGCTGATATTGTGCATCTGGAATTTCAAAAGGCATTTGACAAAGTACCTCATGAAAGACTCCAGAGGAAATAGGAAAATTATGGGATAGGAGCTATTGATCTATTGTGGATTAAAAGCTGGTTAAAAGATCAAAAACAGAGAGTATGATTAAATGGTCAGTTTTTTCAATGGAGAAGGGTAGATAGCTGGGTTCTGCAAGGGTCTGTGCTGGGACCACTGCTTTTTAACATATTTATAAATGATCTAGAGATGGGAGTAACTAATGGTAAAGAGGATGGGATGAATTCCCTATGAGAAAAAGCTAAAGTAGTTTCTTCAGTACTGGGGTGCTGAAGCACCCACAAAGCTGGCATCTATGACTTGAACTGGAATACCAGGATATGGAGACTTGGAAGCAGGCATCTTTGAAGCACAGCTTAAAGACACATATTTAGGAATCTTTGAAACAGGTAAGGTATATCCTAAATCTCAAGATCATGGCAATTCTAAGATGCCCTTTTAGAGATCAACCCAACGTGGGCTTACCGCTCGCTCTTTCGGGACTACTGCCAGCCCAACCACTGCCACCAGTGGTAGTCCCACCCTGAGTGCACGCCATTTATGGGGGGAAAAGAACCCCCCCCCTCCCGGAAATGGCTTGCATGGCAATAACCCAGTGATAATCAGGCATCACTGCACACTGCCCAGTTACTGCCGGGTTAGCATGGGAGTCCTTATTGCCACCTCAATGGGTGGCGGTAAGGGCTCCCCACTGCATGGCCATGTGGTGAGTTCTCTTACCACATGGCCATGTGTGTCTGGGGTCTTTATATCTGCTGCAGTAAATAGGGCCCTGATGCACGGGAAAAACAGCTCCCACCACCAGCGCAGTGCCCTTTTTCCTGTAACTTGGTAAAAGGATCCCTAAATAAGGCAATTCTAGAAATGGCATGCAGCAAAATTTTGCTTCTAGTCTTCAAAATCCATCTCATGGGAGAACCACCTTACCTCTCTAGTGTCCTAACACCTATTGCCCTTCAAGACTGGTAAGATCATCACATCAGAACCAACCTCATTGTTCCTTCTTTTGAAGAGATAATCCTAGATACTACCCAGAGTTCAATATTTTTGGATACAAAGACCTGAATTCTGGAATATGCTACCACAACATCTTAGAATACAAACATCTCTTCCAAAATTCAAAATTCTTGGATGTCTATACCTGACCTCCTTGTTGCACTGATCAGATGTGAGATTTGCCCACCAAGCCAATCCCCATTGTTCTTCTCCCCCCCCCCCCCCCCGTCCTATCAGTCATTGTAGCTCTACCCCCTTACCTTCACTGTGATTGTTGTCTATACAATTCCCTATCCTATGATTAGAATGTAAGCCACTCAGACATGCTTTTGATGGACAGGATAGGAAGTTCATTAATAAACTTGGAAGCATGCCTTGCACATGCAAGGGGGAGCCTATATTAGAAGTTATGCATGCTAATGCACTACACAGTATTCTGTAAGACCCAGTTTGAATCTGTTGGTGTAAATACTGTTACTTTCCTTTCAATTATTGTAGTTCCAATTCTTATTTTCTGATATTGTATGTTTTATCTAGATTGTAAACTGCCTAGGTCTACTAGTTAGTTAACCTGCTTATAATCGAACGAGAATAACGCCCAAGTTCCGACCTAAATCGGGAGATGGGCGTTCTTCTCACAAAAACAAATAAAGCGGTATAATCGAAAGCCGAACTTTGGACGCTTTCAACTGCACTCCGTCGCGGATGCGGACAAAGTTGACGGGGGCGTATCGAAGGCGTGTCGAAGGCGGAACTGGGGCGTGGTTATCGGGCGAACAGAGATGGGCGCCCTTCGCCGATAATGGAACAGTTTTGAGCTAGAATTTAGGACACTTTTCCTGGACCCTGTTTTTTGACGAATAAGGCCCCCAAAAGTGCCCTAAATGACCAGATGACCCCCAGAGGGAGTCGGGGATGACCTCCCCTGACTCCCCCAGTGGTCACTAACCCCCTCCCACCACAACAAATGATGTTTCACAACTTTTTACTTTCACCCTCAAATGTCATACCCTCCTCCCAAGCAGCAGTATGCAGGTCCCTGGAGCAGTTAGGGGGTGCAGTGGACGTCAGGCAGGTGGACCCAGGCCCATCCCCCCCCCTACCTGTTACAATTGTGCTGCTTAATGCTACTAGTCGTCCAACCCCCCCAAACCCACTGTACCCACATGTAGGTGCCCCCCTTCACCTCTTAGGGCTATAGTAATGATGTAGACTTGTGGGCAGTGGGTTTTGAGGGGGATTTGGGGGGCTCAACACCCAAGGGAAGGGTGCTATGCACCTGGGAGCTCTTTTACCTTTTATTTGGTTTTTGTAAAAGTGCCCCCTAGGGTGCCCGGTTGGTGTCCTGGCATGTGAGGGGGACCAGTGCACTACGAATCCTGGCCCCTCCCACGAACAAATGCCTTGGATTATTCGTTTTGAGCTGGGCGATTTCATATTCCATTATCGCTGAAAAGCAAAAACGCCCAGCTCACACCTTGACGAATAAAACATGGGCGTCTTTTTCTTTTAAAAAATACGATCCGCCCCGCCCCTTCACGGACCCGTTCTCGGAGATAAACGCCCATGGAGATAGGCGTTTCTGTTCCATTATGCCCCTCTAAGACAGTCTAGCAAATTACTGTTAATAAATTAATTAAAATTAAAATGTGCTAACTGCAAAGGCGGTGTGGTAATTGTTGGGAGTGTTCAAAGCTCTGTCTCTGATGCATTTTCTTGTCTATATTACATCTTACTGTTTTTCATTGTCATTGTGGTTAAGTATTGGAGCTTCAGTGATCTGCTGCAATTCATTTTAAAAGTAATTCAAATGCCTTAAACAGGCCATGGTTAGAACAGTCAGTCACTTTTACTGGATATAAACCAAAAATCAAAACTTCTCTTCTTGCTTCTACGTTGATTAGCATGCTTACAGCGGACTATGATCTGGTAATAGTGCTCAGTCAGCACTGCTGGAAATAGATTTAGCTTGCCTCCTGAATGCAAGCATTATCTTCACTGAGTGATTTTGTAGTATTTTTTTCACATTCTGATATGATGTACAGTATTATGTTAAGCATTTTAGGTTTTGGGCACAAGAATAAAAAATCCTTATAACATGCAACCATAACTCATTCAACTGTTATCTATTATTCCAGGGAACCAGCTCCTCACCTCAAGTGTCAGATAAAGAACACTGATGGCTGTCAGTTTCACAATTTTTTTATGGTGCATTTCATACCGCTTCACTCAATTTATACTGCATTTTATGCCCTTTTATTTACTTAAAACAAAAACCCGAGGTTAACATTTGTTGTTCCATTGTACCATGTTTTCAATAATAATTTCAATACAGCATAGTAGAGATTTACTATAGCAGAGAGATGGGACATAAATCTAGAGTGGCTGAGGAAAATACTACATCACATAATACAGCAGTTCAAATGAGTCAGTACTGAATAATCTAGTATAATTCAACTATATTGTATTTGGTTATCCATTTCTATTATGATGTATTTATGGATACAATGCTTCATTCAAAAGATGAGCAAATATCCCTTATTTTGTTATTCAGCAATTAGCAGATAATGGGTCAGATGTACTAAGTTTTCTTTTACCTCTCTCCCCCTCCCCCAATCTGTCATTAGGATGAAAGCTCGGTAAACCAGAAAATTCACTGTACTACAAAGAACAGTATTTTTTCAGTCTGTTTAAACATATATTGATATTATCAGGGGCGTATCTGGACTCCGGCGGTAGGGGGGGCCAGAGCCAGAGAGAGGGGGCACATTTTAGCGCCCCCCCCCGCCGCCGCCGCCGCCGCCCCCACCGCCGAGCCCCCACCGCCACCAATGACTTAGTCTCTCCACCCCCCTCCCGCCGCCAACCCTCCCCCGCTGCCGTTCTTACTTTGCTGGCGGGGGACCCCAACCCCCGCCAGCCGAGGTCTGCTTCCACCTGCCGCTGCCTTCAAAACTTCTTCTTCAGCCGGCGGGGGACCCCAAACCCCCGCCAGCCGCCCCGCGCTGTTTAAAATTCATCTTCGGCCTCCGTGGCCGTGCTGCTGGGATAGGCGGCGCTGTTGAAATCCACTTCGGAGTCTGACGTCGTTGTACGTTGTACGTGCTGCGACGTCAGACTCCGAAGTGGATTTCAACAGCGCCGCCTATCCCAGCAGCACGGCCACGGAGGCCGAAGATGAATTTTAAACAGCGCGGGGCGGCTGGCGGGGGTTTGGGGTCCCCCGCCGGCTGAAGAAGAAGTTTTGAAGGCAGCGGCAGGTGGAAGCAGACCTCGGCTGGCGGGGGTTGGGGTCCCCCGCCAGCAAAAGTAAGAACGGCAGCGGGGGAGGGTTGATGGCGGTAGGGGGGTCCAGGGCAAAATCTGCGGGGGCCCAGGCCCCTGAGGCCCCACGCAGATACGCCCCTGGATATTATACCTATTTATAGCAAACTCCTCCTATGCTATTAATTGCTTAAATTTATTTTTGAACCATTGAAATATACTAAGTAGAAACAGGATGCCAGGAAATTGGAGGAGGGGAATAATTTTATGATAGGTGCCCATATGAAAAGTCTAAAAAGGATCTTTTTAAAACCTATTTTATAAAGGACTGATTGATCTGCTCCTGAATCTCTGTTTTCTAGACTAACCCAAGTGGCAGCTGTGTCTCCATTGTTTTTGAACCCCCATATTTGCCCATTGCTAGATAACTTTGATAAAATATGCCACAATATTTATGCAGATGCCATTTTATTGTCCATGGGAGTTAGCAAGACCTTGTGGTACAGTTGGTTGGTTTCTTGTCTACTGTGTTCACAACTTGAGTTTAACGCCCACAAGAATTCCATCACATAGCTAACATCTATTGAACTAAATGAGTACCCAGTCTCACCCAGGGGAATTCAATTACATACCACTCCCATAGCAGTCTGCCAAGAAATCATTTTGCAGATGGTGGCCTCCCCAAAATTATTCACAACTTGATACTTGTATATACAAAACTATAAAGGCAACATAGGCAAAGATACATAAGCATCACCATACTGGGAGTGACCAAAGATCCATCAAGCCCATGTACCTGACAAGATCCCAAAAGAGTAAAACAGATTTTATGCTGCTTATCCCAGGAATAAGCAGTGGAATTTCCCAAGTCCAACTTTATAAGGGTTTATGGTGTTTTCTTTTAGGAACTTGTCCAAACTTTTTTAAAACCCCGCTAAGGTGATTGCTTTTACCACATTCTCAGACAATGAGTTCCAGAGTTTAATTACATGTTGAATTAAGAAACATTTTCTACAATTTATTTTAAATTTACTACTTAGCAACTTCATTGCATGATCCGTAGTCCTTGTATTGTTGAGAGTAAATAAGCGATGCACGTCTACCTATTCCACTCCATTCAGTATTTTATAGACCTTTATCATATCTTCCATCAGCTCTCTTCTCCAAGCTGAAGAGACCTAGCCTCTTTAGCTTTCCTTATAGGGAGGTCATCCGTTTCTGCTGGATATACTTTAACTGCACACCAGGCCACAAATTGTGAATATACTCGTGTTACTTTGTGCTCATGCCCTCTTGTTTTTTTGTGGGCAGAACTCAAAGAATGAGCACAAAAGTTGTATTTACTTTGCACCATGAATATACAACTGGTGTCAAATTGGGCTTCAGCAGCCCAATCCTGGAAGGACATCAGATAGAGAGTGATTGATAAAGTATCTGAATGCCATACCGAGGGTGGGGTGTTGTAGACTTGCTATACAGTCTGTCCTACATGAGCTATGCTGTATTCATAAGTTGTGAACTGTTTCTCCTGGAGGCTTGAATGAAACTGTAGAATGGCAGACTCTGTTTGGTTGCCTTCCATCAGGTGGCCAGTAGCTCATTGGTTCCTCATTGTGTGTTGTATAAATGGTTAGCAGACATATTTTGTTTTTTATTCCCTGGAATTAGTGGAAGGAATTAATTGCTAACTGAAGAAGTTAATGTAGTTTTTTTTATTATGTATGTATGACATGTTTTTTAAATAAAGTGAGATGAAAATGTTTATGATCTAATTTTTTAGACACCATTAAGTTCTGACATTGCTTCAGTCATAGTTGGAGAAGTGAACAAATGGAATGAAGTGGGCTGATTGTTCTTCAGCCTCTGAATCTCTGTTTTCTGAACTAGCACAAGTGGTAGTCCTGTCTCCGTTGTTCAACCTCCATATTTGTTCATTGATATATACCAACAATTTTTATAAAATATGCTGCAACTTTTATTCAGATCACATTTTATTGTCCATGAAAGTTAAAGAAAACACATTTGAGGGTACTACTCTTGTGAATAATTTTTTGAAAGAGATGACATCTTGGCTTGAGCACCAGAAATTAAAGTCATTCCAAGAAGGGTAGTTACTTTGTTGCTGGATGCTGTACAGGGTCAATGTGTTTGATCCCACTCAATAGAACGCCAAGAGTGCGATGATGGTTCTCTACTCAGCCAGTCACTTTATTATGACTGGCGTGTGAACTGAGCACTTTTTACAGTATAATTATATTTATAATTTAGTATTTGAGTATACTTTTAAGCATATTTTGGGAAAACATTTTTTGTAAAAGATTCCTATATCTTATGCATATATAATTGAATTAAGGGGTATAAGTTTATATTTATAATTTCCTATTTAAATATTTTGTGTTAAGAAATAACACACAACTTTTGCCAAATAACACCATGGCAGAACCATAAAAGGGAACATTTGGAATATTGACTTTGACTCTCAGTCCTGATTTTGGCTGCAGAATCCTCCCATGTGACCTACGATCTTTTAGAATATTGACTTCGACTCTTCCAGTTCCGATTCTGACTGCAGCCCCCTCCCATTTGACCTATGATGCATTTGGAATATTGACTTTTGACTCTCCCAGTCCCAATTGTGGCCACAGCACCCTCACATGTGATCTATAATGCATTCAAAATATTGATTTTGACTCTCCCAATCCCAATTTCAATAGCAGTGCCCTCCCATGTGACCTACAATGTAAGATGCTCTTCTGTATCATGTCTGTGCTGTTTTTATCAATGATACTATGCAAAATTCTGTCAAAATTCCAGTTTTAGAAACCCAGTTAAACATATAAACTTCTAAAATTAAGGATTTGACTACTGGTATAACACAAAGTAAAACACTTCAGAGATTTGTGACCCGCTAAGTGAAAAAGTACCAAAAGTGGAGTTACAGCAGTTTGCAGGGATACATTTGGGCAAGTTTGATTTTTAAAGTTTTGTGTACTATAGGGTCAGAAATAAAGATGTTTTAATTTTGCTATTTTTCAAATCCATTTTTCTAAAAAATGTACTTTCTAAAATTGATAATTGTTTCTTATATTTTAAAGATGTACTTAGTCCATACCTGAGTCTGAAATTTTGCAGGATTATGCAGTTGATATCCCTCTGTTTTGTGGTATAAATAAATCACATGCCTCACTTTTGGTGCCTTTTCACTCAGCGGGTCATATTTTTTAATTCAAGATTTATGTATTTATTTATTTGTTTGTTTGTTTATTTATTGGTACTTATATTCCACATTTTACGAAGAAACTTCAATTTAATGTGGCTTATATATAATTTATTAAAAAGATTACACTGTTAGACTGAGGTAAATTAGGAAATGAAAAGTGTAATAGACTTTTAAATGACAGTGGTGCAAAGAATTGCAATGACAATTAAATTTTACATTTGAAAACATTAGTATACATTCTGAGTTAAGAACATTTTGAAGAGAAAGGGTTTTTTTTTAATGATTTACAGAAGGACAAATAGTTGTTTGTATATTTTATGGCAGAAGTGAGTTACATCATTTGGTACCTAGGTATACAACTCCTGTGCTGAGGATGGATTTGTACTTAATTTTCTTGCAACTGGGAAAATGAAGGGTGAGATAATCTCTAGTTCCTGCTACAGCATCTCTGACAGGAAGATCTACCAGAGTAACATAGTAACATAGTAGATGACGGCAGAAAAAGACCTGCACGGTCCATCCAGTCTGCCCAACAAGACAAACATATGTGTATACCTTACCTTGATTTGTACCTGCCTTATTCAGGGCACAGACCGTACAAGTCTGCCCAGCAGTATTTCCCGCCTCCCAACCACCAGTCCCGCCTCCCATCACCGGCTCAGGCACATTTGGTAACTCTTATCTAGACTCCATCCTTTTATTGGTATGGCTTCCAGAATTGGACAAAGTATTGCAAATGAAGTCTCATCCAATACATGTTTACCTTCCTTCTTTTAATAATCATGCATTTTTCTATATAAGCTAGCATTCTACTGGTTCCAGTCACCACTTGGGCATAATGCTTTGCTAGTCCTTGGATCTTCAGGTATGAACACCCTGATCAGTGAATAACATCTCTTTTTCTTCGCCATCATGCATAGCTCCCATAGATTTCTACAGTACAGATGCATGGCCCTGCTTTTTATTTCATTGAATCTTAGCTTTCAGTCACATGACTAATTTGCAAGTTTTAGCAGATTATTTTTCATTTTGTCTATTCCATCACAGGTGCTTCTCTGTGGTAGATACTAGTGTCATGTTTAAATAGGCAAATCTTTGCAACTAATTCCTCTGCAATATGGTTCACAAGATAAAGGTCATCTATGGTTAACAAGAATTGCTCATGTTTGAATACTCAAGAATGCTAGACCCACTCAGATACACACAAACAGTATATATACGCCCTTTAGAATTGTTAGGCTTTTATCCAGAATGATTAAGACAGAAAATATAATACTACTTTCTTTATAACTATAATTATGCTACTTCAAACCATTAGTTTACTTCATTATTTTGTACAGCAGATTTCAAGATATGAGCTGGTGCAACAAGAGCAGCTTATTATTTTCCAAGCTGCAGAAACAGAGTAGGATTGTTGTTTCTTTTTCATAAACTGGCATCAGCTGTAAGCAGATGCTCAAGAAAAAAAAAGTGATCAATTTGTTGTTCATTTTTCTATCTATCTATCTATCTATCTATCTATAGAGATTAGAATGTGCACAGAAAATATTCCAGTTCACTTTGCATTAATTATCCATATGGTTTGTTTTCTGATATCAAATCATTTGTTACATTCATTTTGTTTGTTTCCAGTAAAGTCAATGGAGCGAGCCATTCTTTACCTTGACAGTGGGGTTTCCATTCATTTTTAATTGAAGCTTGCTTAAAACTTGCTGGCAGGAATCTTCCAAAGAAGCATTAACTCTCAAAGTAATCAAAGTGGCTGAAGACCCTGTAGCACCAAAAGAAGTGTAAAGGGGTCTTTTTACTAAGGTGCGCTGAAAAATGGCCTGTGCTGTTGTATTGGGTGAGCACAAGTACATTTTTCAGCATGCCTGCAAAAAATGCCTGTTTTTTTCTTTGGCCAAAAATGGACGTACGACCAAATAAAAATTGGTGCACTTTCATTTTGGGCCTGAGACCTTACTGCCACCCATTGACAGTAGTAAGGTCTCACTCGTTAACTGGGCGGTAATCGTCAGCACTCATACACTTCCGATTACTGCCCGGTTAGCACCACACAGTAGAAAACAAAAAATATTTTCTGCTGCGCGTATCGGATGCACGTAAAAAATGGAATTACCACCTGGAGCACATGGTTGCCAGGTGGTAGTTCCAAACTGACGCACATTGGACTTGCATAGGCACCTACATGCCTTAGTAAAAGGGATCCTTTACTAAAAGTGGCATGAAGACTCTAAGATATTTGCTTCGAGGACTGAGACACTGGGGCAGTGGCGTAGCCAAGGGTGGGCTTGGGTGGGCCCAGGCCCACCCACTTTGGGTTCAGGCTCACCCAGTAGCAGCATACCTATCATGTGGCTGGCAGAGATCCCCAAGCTCCACCAGCCAAAAACTCCCAACAAGTGTCCCTTCTGCATACCTTGTAAGTAGCAGATCTTTGCCTGCAGTGAGCAGTGACATACATACTGCTCGCACCAGCCCCACAGCCTTTCCTCTGATGTATTTCTGCCTAGGCGGAAACAGGAAGCTGCATCAGAGGGAAGAGTGTGGGGGCCAACATGAACAGTGTGTATTAGTTGCTGCTTGCTGCTGGTGAAAATCTGCTATTTAAAAGGTATACGGGAGAGGGGGGATGTTTGAGAGACCATATGGCATGCAGGCGAGAGAAGGAGAGACCAAATCACCTGTGGGATGGGGCGAGGTTCTTCTGCCCACCCATCTTGGGCCCAGGCCCACCCAAAATTGGGTGTCTGGCTACGCCCCTGCACTGGGGGAGGCATCAAGTAGTATTAACATTGTCTGGAAGACCCTAAGTCAGTAGGAAAGGGTAAAATTGCACCAGCATTGTCATCAAGTCATGCTCCTGACCCTCGGGATTTTTGACCCAGCATGAGAATTTATAAATGTTATCCTTCAATATATTGGGGATTATTAAAACTAATGAGAGACCCCTCCTTTAGAGTTACTAGGGGGAAGGAGTGGGTTGGAAAGGGAGAGTGAGAAGCCCAGCCTAGAGTGAAGTATTTATGGGAAAGTTGCTGTGGGAAATGGTTGTGGGTTTAGATGGATAGGAGATGTCATATAAGGGTGGAGTTAAGTATTAATAAAAGCTGTTGTTGTTGTTGTTGTGCAGAGCACATGGTCTTTGGTTGCCTTCACCCTCACCAGGACCTTTGAGGAGATGGGGTGTCCTGGATAGGCTCAATAATCTAAGGCTGAATTAAGAAGAGGTTTTTGCCAATAAGAGCATTAACTGGATTGGGAGGAGTACTCCGAGTAGGTGTGTGTGTGTGTGTGGGGGGGGGGGGGGGGGGGGGTTAACCCAGCCTAGGAGCATAACAGGAAAGAGCCTGTTTGGTACCAGAGGCAGTAGCTCAAAGAAGTGCACCTTTGGAGGAAGGACAGACAGGGAGGACAGGTCCTGAATGGGTCTGGCAGTAGGAACAAAGCCCATTGGGACAGCTTGTTGAAAAAGTGCTGCAAGCACAGCCTTGGATTATTCTGCCTAAAAGGATGGGTATTAGACTATCAGAGATGGAAATATGTAAATAACCTAGGATTTATAAATAGACAAATAAATAAATAAGAGTAGGAACTCTTACATTCAGAGTCTTGGACTGGTACTTAACCATTTAACCACTCGGCACCTAACCCTTACCGTTCAGTGAATCCAGACTGCTCCAATTTGACTGCCCCTATCGGACCAACCGTTCACTTGTCTATTAGATTGTAAGCTCTTTGAGCAGGGACTGTCTCTCTTTGTTAAATTGTACAGCGCTGCGTAACCCTAGTAGCGCTCTAGAAATGTTAAGTAGTAGTAGTAGTAGTAGTAGAAAACAAACTGAATACAAATTGAACTGTTTAAGATTGAGTGAACTGTTTGTTACCAGAGAAAATTAAATTTGGATAAACTGGTGCAACATTCAAGTAATATTTACATTTGTTTCATAAAACCTGGCATAGAGCATTCTTTGGAGTGAGAGTAAAGTTAATTTGCTCCCAAATTGTTAAAGAAATAAAGATAAAGTGAGGCTTAAAACCCTATGACATACTGGAGTAAGTCCAGCCCTGGCCAGTACCCAGTTCAGAAACAAGTTAAAACTTTTGCTGTGACCCTGATCTGGGTGCTGACCTGAAATGCTAGCTTGTGCCTGGAACATTGTGAGATAAAGATCAGGGGGAATGAGATACCTTCATGATGAACTTGGATAAGATGCTATGGGACTGGACAGAGATCAGAGAATGACTGCAAAAGACAAAACCCACATGTTCTGGTCTTCTCTAGTGCAATCAAGTCCTAACACAGGCACAGTACCAGAGAAAACAGTATCCCTGAAGAGTGTCTGGCTGATAAAAAGGTCATCAGCACAGGACAGAAGGTTGGGCTTACATATTCTGCTGCAGTTACTAAAAAGAATCCTTCTCTTGATGGGCCAAGAGTACAGGTTGTCAACTGGATATATATCAGGTAAGGGAGATGGAGGAAAGTACAAGGCTTGAGGAATCAGCTGAGTTCTAGATTGCAAATGAGCCACCACTGCTCTCCAGTTGCAATTTGAATAGGATACTGTTTTCTCTTCCTTTCTCTCTCTTGCACACTGTAATAGCTAGTCACATAGAGGGGTATTTTTGATAGAACGTCTAAATCAGAATTTGGACGTTTTACAAAAACATCCAAATTCTGAACAGGAAAGAAGGTCATTTTCGAAAAAGATAAACATCTATCTTTTGTGTCCAAAAATACAATGGATGTCTTGTGATTTGGTCTGTTTTGTTTTTTTTGGTCTATTTTCGAACAAAAAATGTCCAAATGTAAGATGTCCAAAAAAGGGGAGGAGTGGCTTAATGGTTAGTGTACCAGGATTTGATCCTCGCAACATGGGTTCAATTCCCACTGCTGCTCCTTGTGACTTTAGGCAGGTCAAATGCACAAAGGACATTTTTGGATATGACATCTAAGTCTGAATTTGGACATTTTTTGTAAAACGTCCAAAATCAGAACTGGAAAGGTCATTTTCTACAAAAAAAAAGTCTATTTTTTCCTTTTGAAAATGCTATTTGGAAAAACATTTTGTGATTTGGATATTTTATTGTTTGGTCCATTTTCAAACAAAAAAACTTCCAAATGCAAAACATACAAAATACACAAGAAAATCTACAATAGAGTGCAACCCTTCACATGTTCTAAGTGTGGTAAAATCTTTGGTTGTAATGTAAATCTCAAAGTGCAAAGTGTCACACAGGAGAGAAACCATTTGCATGTATAGAGTCTGCTAAAAGCTTTGGTCAGAAGGTAAACCTCACAATGCACCAGAGAATACACATAGGAGTGAAACCATTTACATGTCCTGATTGTAGTAAAAGCTTTGGTTGGAAAGAAAGCCTCACACGGCATCAGAGAATACAAATAGGGATGAAACCATTTACATGTACTGAGAAGGTAAACATTTCAGTTGTATTGGGGCAGGTAATTAGGGAATGCACACTCTTGCTATGAAGTATGGGAAAATAGCACTCTGGTATTTAGTTATATATAATGAGACCTCCTTTTTATCTATAGATCTGAATTCAAAGCCCAAATCTACTGATAAACAATAGACACAAGGCTTAGATGTTATTAAAAAAATAGAAAGCTTGGCATCAGGTAGAATAGTGGAAAAGTGACATCCTAGGAAAGCAATAGGACATCCTTGGGGGCACTGCAGTGGACCTTATAAAATGCTCCCAGGTACACATCTAACCATTGCTCCCTTACCTTGTCTGCTGAGCCCCCCAAAATCTACCCAAAACCCACTACCCCCCAACTGTACACCACTACCATAGCTCTTACAGGTGAAGGGAGTATCAATATGTGGGTACAGTGGGTTTAGGAGGACTCACAGTTTCCTCCACAAGTATAACAGGTAGGGGGAGGTAGAAGTCTGGGTCCACCTGTCTGCAGTGCAGTACATCACTACCAGACTACTCCAGGGACCTGCATGCTAATGGACCTGAGTATAACATCAGAGTCTGGCAAGTAATATTTTTAATCACATTTTTGGGGGGTGGGTGGGAGAAGGGTTAGTGACCACTGCACTAGTGGTTAGTGCAGTGGACCTTGATCCTGGGGTAGTGAGTTCAATTCCCAGTACATCTATTTGTTATAAAAACAGGTATAGCTCAAAATGCCTAAGTTTTAGTCCTGGATGTTTTTGCTTTTTTTTCCATTATAGCTGAAAGACGTCTAAGTCTTAGCAACGCCAAAGTCCCACCTTGAACACGCTTCTGGTATGCCACCTTGAGATTTAGACATCCTTCTGACGGACTTCAGAGAAAGACATCTGAAAAGAGGTTTTGAAAATACCGATTTGGACGTTTTTGTGAGATAAACGTCCAAATGCAGACTTATGTCACTTTTTGGATGTTTTTCTCTTTTGAAAATGAGCCTGATAGTAGCATAGTAAAGATATGCACGGTCCATCCAGTCTGCCCAAAAAAAGGTGGCCAGAGTTGAATCTGGCATTCTGCACAGGTTCCACTTCTTCATGATGTTTTCACTCTTATACTTAGAGGGGCATTTTCAATAAGACGTCTAAGTCTGATTTTGGACATTTTGCACAAAATGTCCAAAATCCGAATAGGAAAGAAGGTCATTTTCAATAAAAAGAAAAATATCTATCTTAAAAAAATTAAACAAGGGTTTGTGCTTTGTACTTCTTTTGACTATTTTCGAAAAAAAAACCCAACTCTATCCAAGTGAAAAACATAGACGTTCAAGCCATTGGGATGTAGGAGGGGTCACCATTTTTACTAGACTGGTCCCTCAGACATCCCAGCACAGCAATAAGGCACTGCAGTGATCTTCAAATAAATACTCCTAGGTACACATCTCACCATTGCTCCCTTATCTTGTCTGTTGAGCCCCCCAAAACCCACTATCCCCAACTGTATACCACTATAATAGCCCTTATAGGTGAAGGGGACATCTATATGTGGGTACAGTAGGTGTTTGGTGAGTTTTGGAGGACTCACAGTTTCCATCACAAGTGTATGGGCCTGGGTCCGCCTGTCTGTAATGTATTTCACCCTCCACTAGACTACTCCAGAGACCTGCATGCTGCTGTAATGGACCTAAGTAAAACATCTGAGGCTGACAAAAAAGCTAGTAAGTAATATTTTTAATCACATTTTGGGAGGTGGGAGGGGGTTAGTGCACTGGGGGAGTAAGGGGAAGCCATCCCTGATTCCCTTCAGTGGTCATATACTGTATCCCCTCATCGCCTCATCCCCTCTGCTTCTGACACTGCTTTTCCACCATCTGAATCACCACCAGCGTGTCCCTTCAGTTCTTTGGTGTAAGGGCGATATCTCTTTCACCCATGAGTCACATAGAGTGGCTAATGTGTAAACATCCAACTTGATAAGGAATTTCAACCTCTTTTCCACTTACACATGCAAGGAGCACGGAAACTTCTGCTGCCAAAACTTGTTTGTACTGAAAAACCACCAAACTTGTTTCCAGAATGTTTATTATTGCTAGTAACCCTTCTTGAACTCAGATTCTCCATGCCCTTCTTGAAGTGTGCTTGGCTTTCTATGATCAGAAAGTCCTGATGCCTCAGTGCGCTTTTAATATTAATCTTTTTCCATTGACATCTAACAGAGGGCTGCCCATTGCTCCACTAAATTCTCCAACATCTGATGGATGAGATTCTATCTGGTGCCAACATCCTAAATGAACCAGTGCAAAAGAATGCCTGTTTTTTCTGTTTCTCAAGTATCTCATGCTCACTTTTCACACTCCAATGGAAATATCCTTCACTTTCAATCTGTAAGTACAGGACTCCACTTATTTCGCTCCCCAGACCCAAGGAGTCTTTTACTACCAGATGTAGCATGTGTGCACAGCATCAGTTGCCATAAACACCTCCTCTTTCATTGACTTTCATTCATTGAATTTCATTCTCTGCCCATATTCAACAGATTGCTAAAACCTGTCGTTTCTTCCTTTATAACATCGCCAGAATTTGCCCTTTCCTTTCTGAACACACAATCAGAACCCTCATCCAAACTCTCATCACCTCTTGCTTAGACTACTGCAACTTGCTTCTCTCAGGTCTTCCACTCAGCCATCTCTCTCCTCTTCAATCTGTTCAAAACTCTGCCGCACGACTAATATTTCGCCAAAATCGTTATGCCCATATCAGCCCTCTCCTGAAATCACTTCACTGGCTCCCTATCCGTTTCCGTATACAATTCAAGATCCTCTTGTTGACCTATAAGTGCATTCACTCTGCAGCCCCTCACTACCTCTCCACCCTCATCTCTCCCTACACTCCTTCCCTAGAACTCCGTTCACTAGGCAGCATGTTACAATACAATACAAATAAAACTTATATGCCTCAAACTACCCAAAAGTGGTCTTATGCAGATCACAAAATAGAAACTAGGCATTCCCATTAATCTTTTTTTATATATATATTTGGAAAATGAGATAGGGGGAAAGATCAGTAGCTGGCTCAGAAGTAATACAGATCAAACAACTGTCAATAATTGGTAACCAGCGTACTTTCAAAACAACAGAGTTACTTTCTCAAACCTTCTAGAGTGACATAACAATCTGGCAGCAGTGTTTTGAATGGTTTACAATTTAAGAATAACTTTTCTAGAGCAACCCAAATAAACCCCCCTCCCTATTTACTAAGCCACGCAGTAATACTGACACAGCCCATTCAAATGGTGCTAAAAATTGTGTGTGCAAATTTGAGTGTGCGTGCACAATTTAATTGAATCATGAACCAATTAACACCAATAAATGGACCCTAACAATCAATTGTTGGTGCTGATTGGCATCAATTTAAATTTATGCATGCATATTTACATGCCTGGATCCAAGTGTAAATTTTACACATGGCTCCAAAAAGGGGGCATGGCCATGGGAGGGACAGGAGCGGATCATGGGCATTCCCACAATTTGTGCACACTGTTATAGAATAAAAGGGTTCCACACCTAATTTAAATACAAGGATTTACACCAGGGTTCAATTGGTGTAAATGCTTGTGCCTAAAGGTAGTCACAGGTCCTGGAGCTAAGTGCTAAATGATACCAAGGAAATAAAAATACAGCACAATCTCTACTTCCAAGTGAAGGGCTCTAAAGGAACTTACGTACTGTAAACAGCCCATGCATATTATGTACTAAAAATTACTAAACGTTTGAAAGTAGAGATTGTGCTGTTTTTTTTATATTTCTTTGGTATCGTTTTCTATTGTATGCCAATTATATATGGTTGAAACTATCACACACACCATTTCATTGGTTTGGTGTTGAAGATTACAATATAGCCCCTGACACAGCCCTTTTGGGCGAAACACGGTCTGTGTCAGGCATTTTATTTGATTGAGATTCTGCAATAAAGAATGCTTTGGATTGATCACTGATCTACTGTGTTCATTTCCACATTTATTTTGTTGTTTAATACAGTGGTTTCTAAACCTAGTCCTGGAGACACCCCAGCCAATCAGGTTTACAGAATATCCACAATGAATATTCATGAGGCAGATTTGTACGTACTGGAGACAGTGCATGCAAATCTCTCTCATAATATGTATTGTGGATATCCTGAAAACCTGACTAGATGGGGTGCCTCCAGGACCAGATATGGGAACCACTGGATTAATATGTGAACTTCTTTGAATGATCTTTTGATTGGGAAGGTGAAATATGGGGACCCCACAGTTTTGAATGTGAGGATGTATAACACTGACTGAGTCTGAGGAAGGAATAGATGGATAATAGGTATGGAAAAGGTGGGGAGGGAGAGGTGGGTAAGAAAGGAGGAATGGGAAGGAAGGGTTGAAAGGGTTAATGGTACATTATAGAAGGATAGCAACTAGAAAGAAGCGGATTGGAGGATTATGAATGGTGTTTGATTGGTGGTTGGCATGGAGATGGCTTGGGGAATGCTGAAAGGTTTTGGTGGTTTTTTTGTTAATCTTTGGGTGGGCAGGAGCAGGAGGTTAAGAAATTGTGTGAGGATTTAAGAGAATTTTCTATGGTTATTTTGGTGGTTTAACTTACTTGGTGTTTCTTGAGTTTGCGGCGGCTGTTTTGGATCATCGGAGGCAATAGGGCTTCAGTTTTATTATTACTTAAAGTTTCCAGCCAGGTGAGAGGATCGCAGCCACGGTTGCGGTAGTGCGGTGGTGCAGCTGTGTGACTGTGCGTCTTTTTCCCAGCTTTGGGAATTGAGGGCAGTGCAGCAATGTGGCTGAAGGGCTGAGCTGCAAGGTGGCGGTGACAGTATTTAATGGGGGTGGGTATTTCATTTTGTGTGGATATTGGTTATTTATTATATTGGAGAGTTAGTTTTAAGTTTATATATATATATAATTTGGTGGTATGGGTAATGGCTCCTGGGAAATCTGGTATGGGAGGGACACAAAGGAAGGGGGGAGGTACAAAGGAAGGGGGGAGGTAAAGGCCATAGAAACAGTCTGGGGTCAAGTCCTGTGGTGGCCAGAGGAGTATGGTGGTTCCGGTGGGGGGTGCTTCAGTTTCTGCTCAGTCTAGATCGCTGACGAAGAAAAAGGGTCAGTCTAGTGTATCTTCTAAGGCTCAATCAAGGTCAAGTGCGGTAGAGCAGAGTTCTCCCACTATTTCGGCAATTCCAGTGGTAAGGGGGACTGGAGGTGATGTTCCTGACTGTGAGTTGAGAGCTGAGGATCCCTTGGAGGGCCCTTATGCAGGGAGAGTATCTGGTGAGTTCTTAAATGATTAAAATGTTTTGGAAGTGGGTGTAAGGGGGGTGGGTCAAGGTGGGGAGCAGCCAGTAAGGGCTGAAGGGCATTCAAGAGGCACTTGCAGTGGAGGATTGTGGAGGAAGCTGAGGAATAGGAAGTTTTTGCATAGTTTACAACATGTTGTGTGGCGGCTGGAGGTTGAGAACAGACAGCAGCGTGGGGTGGCTGCTAACCCACTGCAAGGCTGGGAATTTTCTGACTCCTGGGATTCATCAGGTAGTTCATCTTCTTCGTCCTCTGATAGGTCATGTGTCTAGGCATGGACCTGGCCAAGATGTAGGAACGGCTGTTAGGGAGAACACTCCTTGTGTGTTACGTCAGGGTCATACGTAATGCACCATTGCTCCTTTGGATTGTTATATTACACAGAAACGGCGTAAAATAATTTTAAAGGGTATATATATAGACTTATTTGCTCTTTTAGCATGTGATCAGGAGGGTAATAAAGGTAAGGACAGTGGGAAAGAAGAAGGAAAAAAGAAAAAAGGGAAGGCTCCAAAGACAAATTTGAATTGGTTGATGGGTTTTCATGTATTTGCAAGTGTTCTGGGGTTTGTGAAAACTGCCCTTTACCCAGTTATTCAGATTTGATTTTGAGAGCTTATAAAACCTATGGGGGCTGGTCATGTCTTAATTATGATGAGCATTTTCGACAGAGTATGGCTCGTGATAAATCAGACAATTGGGGGGTATGGGATGTTGATTTATGGATTGCTAATTTGACCCCTTCGGGTAATTTTCCTTTTCATTCTGGGGCCTCTGCTGGATTCTTCTGGTTGTTCTGGTTGGGTAGTGGCCCCTTTACAGGCAATGGTGGGAGTTGGAGGGGTTCAGTCAGACATTGCTGGGCCTTCAGAAGCAGGAGGTTTTTGGGGCAGTGGGGTGGGTTCACAGGAGAGCTTGGCAAACAATGCATGCTTACAATTTAATGCAGGCAGGTGTAGTCATCCCTCCTGTCGCTTCCGGCACTGCTGTAGCTACTGTCAAGGAGCCCACCCTGCAATTAAGTGACAAAGTGGTGGACCCATGGGTGGGGAGCAGTTGTAAGGAAGAGGTGCTGGTAGACAGGGTTTGGGATCAGAAGGCCCCTTTCCCCATTAAGCTTTCAAGTTTCCCCCTCCGAGGGACACCACCTTGCAGTGGTGGAGGGGCTTCTGTGTTTCAATGACTCAGAGGGCTATGCTGAAGGGTTACCCATATCAAACAGGCCTCTGAGGAGAAACCAAAGAATATCCCAAAATAGGGAGAGTGGAAAGATGGCGACCTGAAGCTCATACGCTCAATGGCCCAGTTGTCCTCTGAAGTTCTGTCTCTGTTTATTTGAAATTTCCTCTCTGCAACTGCAGTTACCTTAACTGAGAGGAAGGGGACAATCAGCGGTCAGCCGCCGATGGCCAGAGTTTTGTCCCCTGTGCAGCAAGTGTGGGACCGCTGCGCGACGAGCTGCCCACAGATGACTGGGTTGGTGAGTCCTTTTATTAGCACCGGCAAAGGAGCGTCAACGCTCTTGGACCTAGAAACAACTTCATCGCTTCTGAATCATTTAACCACCATGTCCAAAGGAGTGGAGGAGTGAGTTAGGAGTCCATGCTGAAACGGAAGTCATTTACTGCTGAACCTGAGTTGGCGGTGCCACTCCTAAACCCACATGAGCTATCAGCTTGGAGTTTTTGGCTCCCGTGGAGATTACATTGAATATCATCTGGAAGGCGCTCCAGGACCTAACGGTGGTAGTAAATAACTTTGCTTCAGATATAATCTTATTAGTGAGTTACATGGATAACCTAATTGAACCATTCGAGAAAGAAAAATTGATAAAGCAAATGAAGTTCTACAGGAGTAGGAAATGGTTAAGATTTTGAAAATGATAATTGACCAGAAATTTGGACAAAATGAATATTATTACAAATGATTAATACTGAGATTGTTGTTTTCCCATAGTTCCTGAAAATTTTATTTTCCTTTGTAATGATTTCTCTTAGTAATATAAATTATTACTTAGTAATATTAATTCAAAAGGAGTGAAGCCTGTGAAACTGGGATTACCTTAATCAGTGGGAATTGGATTAGAGACTCAAGTGTTCACATTGTTAAATAATTTCTGGTTTTAAAAGAGAAAAAAATGAAATTAGGTGTATTATTTCTACTATTATTGGAAATAAGTATGTTTCCAACGAAATAAATTGAATATACACCGTTTTGGGTTTGAAGAAGTCAACCAAGATGATCAATGTGGAATAATGATTCAGATAAATAATAACTGGGGATAATTGGGTTAATACCACATTTTTTTCTGTTTACTGTTGTTTAATTGATCTCCTTGTCTTGTTTCACTCTCCCTATTTTGTGGTCTAAGGAAGAGGATAGAATTACCTGATTGAAATAATTCTTGTGTATTACTTTCTCTGTATTTCCAACAAGTTATTTTATTGCTTGTAAATTTAAATTCTTATTAAAAAAAAAAAAAGCTTTCAGGTTTGAGTAGGTGGTTAACTAGAGCCCCTAGCTCATTTTCAAAGCACTTAGCCTTCCAAAGTTCCATAGGTTTCTATGGAACTTTGGAAGGCTAAGTGCTTTGAAAATATGTAGGTATCCAAATGGTGGGGATGCTTATTTACTTTGTGCTGGGTTTTTGGAAGGATTTCCCATCCCTTTTGAAGGCCCATCATTATCTCATCAATGTAGGAATTCAAGATCAGTGTTACAGCACTCTGAGGTGGTGAGAGGGGAATTGTCGAAGGAATTGTGTCTGGAACTTATAGCAGGGCCATTTGCAGAACCTCCATTAGATGATTTTGTAGTGTCTCCTTTAGGTGTGATACCTAAAAAAGATCCAGGTACTTTTCGGCTGATTCATAATTTATCATATCCAGATGGTTACAGTATTAATTTATTTATTGATCATGATTTGAGTAAGGTGCTGTCACATCTGTGGCCGTGACCACCCTCAGCCTTACCTTCTTTCTGGGGGTCAGCAGCTCTGCTGGCTTCTGTCTGTGTTTGTGTTTGTCTTGTTTCTAGTCTCTGTGCTGATTGCTTCACTAGACCTCACCTGTGTGTGCTATGCCTCTCTGGGGAGCCAGCATCTAAGATGGCTACCACCAGCTCTATGCCAGCTTCCAAGATGGCTCCTGCTTGCTTTCCTGTGGGCTCACTTCCTATGTGTGTCAAGCCTCTCTTTGGGGTCAAGGTACTTCCGGCTTCTGTCCTGCTGCTGGTGACCTCATCAGTGAGAGCCTTCATAAGCAAGTGCTGTGCTGGCATTCTGGGCCTTTGCATTGCCAATGCCTCCGCAGTGCCTTAGGTCCCGAGGTTAGTGTGCTGTTTGCACAGTTAGCTTTCCTTGTCTTTTCTTGTGGGCTTCCAGCTCTTCTGCTTTGCGAGTTACTATCACCTGTGGGCCTTGCCTTCTGGCCCTTCTGTGTTTATTGCTCTGTGGGCCTTCTGGCCCTTCTGTGTTTATTGCTCTGTGGGCTTTCATCTCTTCTGTGTCTATTGCTCTGTGGGCTTCCAACCCTTCTGTGCCCATTGCTCTCAGGGCCTCCAGTCTATCTGCGTATATCCCTTTTACCTGTGGGCTTCCAGGCCTTCTGGGGGTATTACTGCGGCCTGGGGGTTTCCAGCCTTTCTGTAGGCTTCTAGCCTTTCTGGGTGTATCTCTCTGACCTGCAGGCTTTCAGCCTTTCTGTGTTTATTATTCTCTGTGGGCTTCTAGCCTTTCTGTTATCCCTGTGCAGTGGTGTTGCTCCCTGTCTGTGGTTGGTCAGCGGCTGATGCTGCAGCCATTTCTCTCCTTTCTATCTGTTAGCTACTGAAGCTCCAGTCTAACCCTTCCTCTGGCAAGCGTAGCTGTCATTCCCATTCCCTTGAGCTTAGCTTGTATGTAGCTCCTGTGTCCTCTTCCCTGCCTGTCTGCCTTGCTTTAGCCTAGGTACCTGGGAGCACCGCTGGATCCTGACTCCGGTTGTTCCTGTTGCTGGTTCCAGTTCTGGGTTTCCTGTCAGCCCTACCGGCTGCTCGAACCTGAGGGCTCAACCCTCAGGGAAAGGCAGCTAAGCGTAGGTGAAGCCTACTCCAGTGTGTTCTGGTCCGGTGCGTTCCAGTCCCGAGTGTTCTAGTGCAGGACTCCAGTCTGGGGTTCCAGTCCAGCCTTGTCTCTTCTCTGCTCCGAAGGTGAATACTAGATCCAGCATTGACCCTTCCCTCATGGGTTCCGTCACCATTTGTCTAAGCAAGGCATTTTGACAGGCATCCACAATCTCCCTACTTCTTTCCGATTCCGCAGACGGGGCATTCCAAACCACGTCAGACAAATTGAAATCTCCCCACAGTAGCACCTCTCCTTTCATACCAATCTTTTGAATGTCTTCTAGCAGATCCTTCTCTAACTTCTCCATTGGTGCCGGAGGTCTGTAGAGATAGAGGTGCATGGATTCTGCTGAGGGGTTTTAAGTCTTTAGCAGTTTGTCCTGTGCAATCTGTGAAATTGTATAATTCTCTGCGACCAGAAGGTGGTGGTTGGTGGCTACGGCATAAAAATGGGAATCCTTTAACTCAATATCAGTTTGCTGCACTGTTTAAAAAAGGTTTGAAATGTATAGGATGTGATCCTGGGCAGTATGGGACGCATTCCTTTAGGATTGGTGCTGCTTCTCATGCAGCCAGAGAGGGCGGTTCTCCTTCCTTAATTCAGCATCTGGGGAGATGGCGCTCTAACAGGTATAAGGGATATGTTAGAGATTGTTTTGATTCCACTGCTGATTGCTGATTGTGTTTTATAGTTTCCTTTTCAGATTCTTTATCACCGGACATCTGTATGTGGCTTTATGGACATTCCCATGTTTTTTGGGCACATAACAGGCTCGAGAATCAAGCTGGGGACCCAATATGGGACTGGTAGAACATGGAATTCATATCCACTGGTTGGCCATTCGAGGCATGTCTCGGAGCCAACTGTTGCCTACGTTACCTCAAGCCAGAAGATTTTCTTCACCTGTTTTAATTTGTATTCATCTGGGGGGTAATGATTTATGTGCAGTGAAAGGAGTTGAATTGATACATATTATGAAGCAGGATTTGATATCTGTTATGTGTTGTGTGGTCCTATATTCTTCCTAGAAGAGGTTGGAAAGGAGCAAGAAACCCTTTAGGTATTGAGCATTTGCGTCGTAGAATGAATGCTGACATTTCTAAATTTATATGTAGGTTGGGGGGTTTGGTGCTAGTTCATGATCTTATATCTGCTGATTGTGTTGGACTTTATCGTAATGATGGGGTGCATCTTTCTAAAATTGGTCTTGACATTTTTATTAGTATTATTCAGGATTTGTTGGAAGAGTGTTTGAAGAGGGATTTAGCCACAGCATTAAATGAGGGGGAGCGGTGTCAAGATATAATCTGTCACCACTTGTGGCAGGATTTGAGGAGAGAAAGATGCGGTGAAGTTAATGTTTGGTTAAAAGATGTTTGATTAAAGAGTAACTCATAGGCAGAACTGCCACGAGTGAACTGTGGCTTGATGGTACCATGAGTCACATGGACTGAAGGGGGTAATTGGGGATATGGTACGGAGCTAGTTTCGTTACTGAATGGCTCCGAATTGTTCAAAACTGCTCTGGGGATGCCAACATTTTCCTGGAAGAAGTTAATGTATTGTGTTAATAAAAACTACATACATTCATATATACATAAAATATACAGCTAGCTTGTTTACTAAGGAACAGTAGTGTACCAAGGGCAGGATGATGAGCGTGGTCCATCCTGGGTGCAGGCAATAATGGGGTCCCCTGCCGGTCCCCTGCCCACTTTGATGTCAACTTCCTGTTCTGGGACAGGGGTCTGGAAGAGCTGACAGCCGCATGACTGCTTAATACACCTCTTTACTACTTGGAGTGAGGGAGGATGGGGAGGTGATGTGCCTGGAGGAGGGGGTGCTCCACCCTGGATGGCATCCACTGCTGAGGAATTAGCTAAAAAGATCCCTTAGAGTGAAATTTTCCTTTGCATAGTAAATGACGGCAGATAAAGTCCATCCAGTCTGGAATAAGCAGCAAAAAATGTTTTGTACTTTTTTGGGATCTTGCCAGGTATTTGTGACCTGGATTGGCCACTGTTGGAAACAGGATGCTGGGCTTGATGGACTTTTGGTCTGTCCCAGGATGGCAATACTTATGTACATGGTATGCGATACTTTATATGTATACCCGAGTTTGATTTGTCCTTACCTTTCTCAGGGCACAGACCATAGAAGTCTGCCCAGCACTGTTCTTGTACTAAGTTCTGAAGCTAACGTCAAAGCCCCTTAAAATTTACACTCCAGCCCATCCCTATCTAACTGCCTATATGTTTCTCTTTTTTAGCTATCTTATTTTAAACGTAAATCACTTTGAATGGATTTGTCTATAAAAGTGGTATAAAGCTAATGATGATGATGATGGTGTGGCTATTTAGCTGCTTAATTTGTGAACTTTCCAGGGAGTGGAGTTTGGTCAAGGGAATAACTTAGCTGTCTTATGCTGAATTTTCAGCATTACCTGCTAGAGGACATATGTATAAAAAAACATAATGATGCACGTTAATACACAATGGTAATAAGGAGCCTACTAACTGTTGGTGGGTAGCATTGCACATTAACATAGGTTAACACATTGATATGTTTTGGTAAATAGGTCCCTAAAGTTACCTGAATATTTCTGAATTGAAGTCATTACTGACTAAAATTGCTGACTAAGTTTAGCTGGTTAAACAGAATCGGATAAATGGGCCACTCAACAATTTTCTAAAAATGTTCTCCTTTGCAATAGGTTTGTGCTAAAAATATTAAGAGACCTTCAAACTTTTTCATTTCATTGCAAACTGAGCAAAGGTTGATAGTGGCACAGCGTGACTCCGTTGTCTTCCTTAAAATACTTGCTGAAGTTATGGAAGTGGCTGGGCCTCTTACACTTCCTGCTGCTGGTGCTGTATTTGTCAGATAGGACTGGATTATATATAAGGCATGGTGAGTAACACATGTTAAATTGTGCATATGGACAATTTATGCACGCTACTCAATTGAGTAAAGAGCCAATTAATGATGATAATTGGTCGATAACCAATTATCATCATTAATTGGCAATAATTATAATTTATGCATGCTCTCTTTTAGGTGTATTCTAAAAAGAGGTGCATGTCAATTCCAACACATGTAGCTGAAAAGGGGTGTGTCTGTGGGAGGAGTGTAGGCATATCAGGAGCGCCAATTAAACTTACACTCTTTGTTATAGAATTTGGGGCATCGTGCGTATATTTAGACATGTCAAATTCAAAAGACCTTAATCTTATAGTGTGGGGATCAACCTAATTAAGAATCCAGAATCTATCCCAAACACTCTTGGATTTCCTAAATTTATACATCATATCCGTAACAGCAAAATTTATTTTCTAATAATTACACAGCTTCCTTAAACGGGGATCATCAGAATATTTCATGAACTCCACCATCTGGGGAAACCCCCAATCTTATAGTAATGACAATCACTTCTTCATTGATCCACCCGTTTCTTTTCAATTTTATCCCTCTTTTTTCATATTGCTTTTCTTTGATTTTCTATAAATAGTGCAGTTCATTTTCAAACCCATTATCTCCAATTTTCTATGAACAGTGCAACATAGTTCATGATATTATTCTTCTTAAAACAGTAATCCAACTTCATCCAACTTCATCCAATAAATTATACTACTTAGCTTTTTGATTAATTAGCAGCAGTGATGTTTCTTCCAGACCAAACCTCAACCAACATGGCCAGGTTTCGAAAATCTTCTTCAGGGAAGAGGCATGCATCACTGAAATCACTCCAGCCATTTTTCTTTGTTTGCTGGAGTGATTTCAGTGATGCATACCTCTTACCTGAAGAAGATTTTCAAAACCTGGCCATGTTGGTTGAGGTTTGGTCTGGAAGAAACATCGCTGCTGCTAATTAATCAAAAAGCTAAGTAGTATAATTTATTGGATGAAGTTGGATGAAGTTGGATTACTGTTTTAAGAAGAATAATATCATGAACTATGTTGCACTGTTCATAGAAAATTGGAGATAATGGGTTTGAAAATGAACTGCACTATTTATAGAAAATCAAAGAAAAGCAATATGAAAAAGAGGGATAAAATTGAAAAGAAACGGGTGGATCAATGAAGAAGTGATTGTCATTACTATAAGATTGGGGGTTTCCCCAGATGGTGGAGTTCATGAAATATTCTGATGATCCCCGTTTAAGGAAGCTGTGTAATTATTAGAAAATAAATTTTGCTGTTTCGGATATGATGTATAAATTTAGGAAATCCAAGAGTGTTTGCGATAGATTCTATATTTAGACATGGGCATTTACACTAGGATTTCAGTGGCATAAATGGCTATTCCTAAATGTAGACTCATTCCTCAGCCTATGCGCTATTCTGTAAACCATGTCTTACTGTAGATATAGTTTATAGAATAGTGCTACGCATATTAGTCCGATACGCCTGCATTTTACATGTCATACACAGAATCCAGCCTATACCGTGTAAATGTAAAAAAATACAAAAACAAAAATGTATACACTCTGTCTAATCACCTAAACTCGGACATTTAGCACTATGGGGCTCATTTTAAAAGAGAAAAACATCCAAAAGTGGCATAAATCTGCATTTGGATGTTTTTCTCACAAAAAACATCCAAATTGGTATTGTTTTGAAACCAATTTTTAGATGTTTTTCTATTAAGTCCTTAATAGAAGTCCTTCAGAAGTGCATTCAAATCACAAGGGGACGTGTTAAGGGCAGAATCTGAGCATTCCTAACACTTGGACATTTTTTCTGCCATAATGGAACAAAACAAAAACATCCAGGACTATAAATTGGATGTTTTGGGCTACATCTGTTTTTACTAATGAATAAGTCACAAAGAAGTGCCCTAAATGACTAGATGACCACTGCAGGAATAAAGGAATGCTACCCCATTACTCCTTCAGTGGTCACTGACCCCCTCCCACCCTACAAAGATGTAAATGAAACAGTACATACCGGCCTCTATGATAAGCTTCAGATGTTATGGCCAGTCCTATTAGAATAGCAAACATGTTCCTGGAATAGCCTAGTGGTGGGTGCAGTGCACTGTAGAGAAGGTGACCCATGCCCCAAATCCACTCTAACTATTACACTTGTGGTGGAAAGTTTCAGCCTCCCAACCCCTCCCCCAAAACTCACTGTACCCACACATAGGTGAACCCAGGGCCGGTCTTAGGCAGAGGCGACCAAGGCGGCCGCATAGGGCCCCGCGCCTAAGGGGGCCCCGCGCAGTGCGCCTCAACTCTGCCTCCGCTCCAACCTCCGCTCACCTCGGACGACCATCCGCATCATTCATGATGATCCCGCGGCTCGGCCGCTCCACTCCCGCCACCACCAGTGCGGCGCCCACCCCCGGCTTGGGCCCGCTCAGCCCGCCGTCAGCTCCCGAGTCCCCAGACCCTGGTGAGGCGGCGACAGTAACTTTGCAGGCTTGCAGCAAGCCAGGAAAGGAGGCAGTAATGGCGACAGACAGTTGCAGTGCGACGGCTCACCTCCAGGCTCCAGCTTTTCACTTCCCACTCAATGTCCCACCTTCTGATGAGGTATTTCCTGTTTCCGCGAGGGCGGGAGTCACTGAGCGGGAAAAGCTGGAGCCTGGGCTGAGGTGGTGAGCCATCGTCACTGACTGTGGTGCGAGCGAGAGCGCGGCCGTGCAGACTCGTGGAGCCGAGCGAGGCGAGCAAACTAAGCAACAGACAGGGGAGGGCTGCCTACAACAGTTTTGCCAATCCAGGCAGGCAGGCAGCAAGCCAGGTATGATGATAGATTTTTTTCTAAATTAGGAAGAATCTTTTTAAATTAAAGTACTGTCTGTCTCTGTGGTAGTTTGAAATGTTTCAACTATGTCCACCATTTTGTCAAAGGTTTTGCCTGGGACCCTTGCTTCCAGTGACAGTGAGCCACGGTAGTCCCCTTCTTCCCCTTTCAGTCCCTGCCCACTTTTACCCATAGATATCCTTTTAATCATTTTTTACCTCCCTTCTTCAATGCACCTTAATTTTATTAATTCTTCCTTCTGAAGCCTTACTCATCCTCCCCTAAGTGGTCCCATGTGCCTCAACCTTCCCCAGGGTTCACCCCAAGTCTCACTCTCACCTGTACTCCACACTACACCTCAATCACCCTCCACCCTCCCAGTATCATTCTCTCACTAGTGCTGCCACACATCCCTATCCATCTTCTTCCCTTAGTGCTCTCCCACTCCAGATCCTGTTATCCTTTCCAAATATTTATGCCCAAGCCTCTCATCTCCCCAGTAGCCTCTATTAGTCAGCCTTAGTCATCCTTGCTGCAGTGCTCCCCTAACTTCATTCATCCTTCCGCTCTCACTCATCCTACCTCCCCAGTGTTTCCCCTATTGTTAGTCACTTAATTTCTCCACTGCTTCCCCAGTGACTCTCCACATCCAGTGACTCTCCCCTCTTCACCTCCCTCCCGCATCTCTCCCTACCCTATCCCTCTATGTCCAGTATCACCCATCTCTCTTTTCCTCTCCATGTCCACTGTTTCCCTTTTGTGTCCTATTCCCTTGCACCCTGTCTGGTGGACTAGTATCTTCTCTACTGTCCCTATTTCATCCCATGGCTTCAGCATGCCCCTCACACCATCTCCCCTCCAAAACATTTAATTTTACATTGACTACTATATCAAATGTTCTGTTTAGTTACAAATTAGAACTAACCCTGCCTTCCTTATGTCCTTCAGTAAATAAGGAGCATATTATGAGTCAAACAAATAAATAAAAAAAATTTCTAAAAATGGAATAATCGTATCAATGGGGCGGAGCTAGGTGGGGGTGGAGCTAGGATGGGGCGGGGCTAGGATGGGGCCCCACCAAATTGGTCTGCACAGGGCCCCGCACTTGCTAAGACCGGCCCTGGGTGAACCTGCAGCCATAAGGGCTAATGTAGTGGTGTACAGTTTACAGTAGGTTTTTCATGGGTTTTGAAGGGCTCACCATACAATATAAAGGGGTAATGGTGAGATGTGTACCCAGGACCTTTTATATGAAGTCAACTGCAGTGCCCCCTGCTCTGCTGAAATGCCTGTTTGTCCAGTCTACTAGAAAAACTGACTCCTCCTATGTCCCAATGGCTTGATTTTGTGCATTTTTCACTTGGATTTTTTTTTGGGGTGGGGGGGGGGCGGGATTGTCCAAAAAGATATACATACTAAGCAGAACAACATCTAGGAAATGGTCATTTTCAAAGAAAAAAGATAGATGTTTTTATAGTTTGAAAATGGTTATTTTCACGTCTTGATTTTTGGATGTTTTCAGCATCTACTGATAAGTAAAATATGTTCTATTTTACACATTCTTATAAAAGAAAACATTGTGAGCAGAGAGATTTCTGTAAACGCAGACAAGAGAGATGAAAAGAGTGAATGACAAAGGAAAGCACAGCACAGCAAATCATCACAGAAAAAGCAGCAGAAGACAGAAATAACAGGAGGTGACAACATTTTAACAACAGACTTTTAAAAATAGAGAGCAAGGTAATATTAACTCTTCATAGAATGTGAGTAAAAACATGAATAGTTGATTGACTAACTCCACTCTCTTCATAGTAACACACATTCAATGTGCAATAACCAATAAATAGTAAGGATGTATAGTCATGAATGTGCATTCAGTCCACTAGCAATCCTTTAATTTAATGTGCAGTCAAGTTGATATGCATTAACCTATGAATTGATACCAAAGGCACTGAAACAAATAAGACATTTTTAGAAACAAAACTAATTTTTGTGCCTGTGTACACCCTGAACCAATTCCTAGCATGACATTAATGTAACATAGCTATCTCATTGTTGGTCATTTGAAACTAGTGTGACAGCTCACCCTAGGTCACATGCACAAAACAGATACATTTGTGATGCTATCGTGCATGCATGTATGCATGCCCTAGCATATTTAGGGGTCCTTTTATAAAGATACACCAAAAAATGGTCTGCGCTGGTGTAGACGCATGTATTGGACGCGCGCAGGTCAATTTTTCAGCGCACCTGCAAAAAAGGCCTTTTTTGACTGAAAATGGACGTGTGGCAAAATGAAAATTGGTGCACATCCATTTGGGGCCTCAGACCTTACTGCTACACATTAATTTAGTGGTAAGGTCTCACGTGTTAACCGGGCAGTAATCGTCAGCACGCGTACAATGCTGATTACCGCCCGGTTAGTGCTGCATGCTGGAAAACCTTTGGTTTTGCTTTCTGTTGTGGATAATTTTAGAATTTTAGGAAATGTTGGCTTGGAGGTTTCCTGTCTACCAGATCTTATTGAGTACAAATGCAAGGAATTTACTCAAAGAGGTGGTCCTCTTATCCCCTCTGTCACCGGTGATGTTTAATACTTTATTATTCTTGCTAGGCCAGAAACTGGAAACAACTGGCAACCAGGCAGAATTGAGAAATACATATAGAACTATAACTCATTGCATTTCTTTAATTAGTAGTTGGATGAGAGTAGCACACCCTGAAATTAAACAGAGATAAAAGCAAAGTTGTTATGCATGTGGAAAAGTCTTCAAAAATATTGGGTATTATTTTGTATTCTAATTTGACAATGGAATTTCAGATTAACCAACTGGTAAAAAGTGGTTTCTGGACTATGAGTATTTACAATTTTGTATAACCCCTCAGTACATTTTACAGCTTATTTGTAGACCAAGGATTAAGTCTGTTTACTCTTGCCATGATCCAGTTTCTACATCATTTCCTCAGCCCAAGAGCGTTTGTTCACAGAAATTATTTTCAGCTTTATTTCCCTACCAAAAATTGGTCGTTTGCCTAAAGAAATCGGATTTTTAACTAATAAGAGTTATTTATAAAAGTGATTCAAATATATTTATTTAGTAAATATGTTCTTCTAAGTTAGTGACATTTTCAATATTTTCTTTGATGACGCTGTGTGGTTGATTTTAAATTATATTTTATGAATATTCCAAATGAAACCAACTATTAGCTCTATAAACAATTATAATATACTTACTTTGGAATATATTTTTAGAAGAGGGCCATTTTAACAATTTACTTGATAATGTTGGTATGGAGATTTCATAATTATAGTTTGAGAATATCTAAGGTGCGCCAAAAATGGTATGTGCTTGTGTAGGCACGTGTTTTGGGCGTGCAGATCCATTTTTCAGCACGCTTGTAAAAAAGACCTTTTTAAATTTTTGCCAAAAATGGACAGGCGGCAAAATAAAAATTGGCATGTGTCCATTTTGGGTCTGAGACCTTAACGCTAGCAATGCGCGATTGCCGATTGCCACCCAGTTTCCGTTGCTCACAGGAAAATAAAAATTATTTTCTGATGCACATAGCGGACACGCGTAAAAAATGAAATTACTGCCCTGGTTACATGGTAGCCGGGCGGTAACTCCAAATTGACATGTGTAGGACATGTGTATGCACTCATAAAAAGGCACTTAATGAATGATAGTGATATATGCATTTGTAATTAATGATTAATGATCTAGCTTCTTTCATTTATAATCTGCTTTGGAACTTCATTGACAAATAGTGGAATATAAAAGCCATAACTGTAACTGAAACTGCATTTATATTTGTAGTCAGACACAGATATACAGCCATGTCCACACCTGAAATAGTGAAAAATCACCCAACTATTTAATGCACTAGAGCTACCTCCTGATATGATATGATGTACCTTAGCCATTATGTTCTCATATTCTTAGGCTCAAATGGTATCCAGTCAATGAAAAAGCCATTAGCAGGGTAGTGTTGTCCCTGTCCCTTACCGAGAAAAAAATTATTACCTATCCCATCAGCAAGCAAGGTTTTATTGTGTGGCAGAAATGACTTTGGAATATCCAGGGATTTAGTGAAAGTGGGGTACCCCCCTTATTGAGTTTGAGGTGGTTGTCAATGGATTCTATGGCCAATGACTATGATATACCCTCAATACAATGGAGCAGGGGTGACTTGGACTTCAACAGAACTGATCATATTTTCCTTAATATTATTCATGTTGTATTTGGAGTCATAAGGCATGGTACTTAGATGGCAATCCCTTGATATGATGTAAAGTATGGCACAAGGGGGGCAGCTTCTATGATTGTCAACCATAGTCAGGGGTACAATATTTGAACAATATTTATACAAAGGTGTGCTATGGTGCTATTTATCTCTGTTGAGGCAAATCTTGAGTATTGCATTCAATTATGGTTGCCGTATCTCAAAAATGATATAGCGGAATTAAAAAGGTTCAAAGAAGAGAGACCAAATTGATAGAGAATGGAACTCCTCCCATATGAGGAAAGGCTAAAGAGGTTAAAACTCTTCAGCTTGGAAAAGACACAGATTAGAGGGGATATGAATAAGGTCTATAAAATCCTGAGTGGTGTAAAACGGGTAAAAGTGAATCGATATTTCACTCTTTCAAGAAGTACAAAGACTAGGGGACACTCAGTGAAATTACATGAAAACACTTTTAAAACAAATAGGAGAAAATATTTTTTTCACTCAAAAAATAGTTAAGATCTGGAACTCACTTCTGGAGGATGTGGTAACAGTGGTTAATGTATCTGGGTTTAAAAAAGGTTTACACAAGATCCCGGAGGAAAAGTCCATATTCTGCTATTGAGATAGACATGGAGGAAGCCATTACTTGCAATGGGTTTGATAGAATGGAATGTTGCTGCTATTTGGGTTTCTGCCATGTAGTTGTGACCTGGATTGGCTACTGCTGGAAGCAGGATACTGGGCTAGATGGACCATTGGTCTGACCCAATATGGCTATTCTTATGTTCTTATGTGTATGCTCTTTTGTCTTCCTAGATTAAGAATTTCTTGTTGGGTGTTATATTGCATATTCTTTTATCATTCATTGGTGGATCATGGGCTGCTGATGAACCTGCTAGATAATATGGAAATTAGCACTAAGGTTTTGACCTGGTTTGAGGAAATCTTGAGCCACAGATCAAATAGAGTAAAGATGCCTGGGGTTGCATCATCAGAGTGGATTCTGGAATGTAGAGTGCCACACAGCTCTCCAAATGTACTTTTATTATTTAATATTCTGATGGTCCCACTTGGTAACAAACTGGAATCCAGTGGTTTTAAAACATTTATATATGCAGACAATATGACTGTCTATATTCCATTTGCTGAGGATATTGTGGAAGTGCTGGGTGACATCAAACATGCATTAGACCTTTTGGAATCATGGGCTACAGCTTTTAAACTCAAACATAATAGAGACAAGAAAAAAAAAACATATGATCATCTTAAGCCCACTAAGGTAAATATTAAGGTGCTCAGAATATTACTTTTTCAATATCTAACATTTGATACACAGGCATCGGACGTGACATTCAAGGTATTTAGAATGCTTTGGCGGATGAGAAGGTTGAGAACTTTCTTCTCACCCAAACATGTACAGACTATGCCCCCCTTGCTGTGTGCATGCTTTAGAGTTTTAGGCGTGTATAACCCAGCTTTGTAAAATTGGGATTTAGAAGTTTATTTAATATGAATATTTAAATCTCAGTTTATGCACATCTAAAACCTGAATAGTGCTTATAAAATGATAACCTAGGATATAAAGTGCTGAAAGTTTAGATTTTATGGTAATGCATCTTTTGGGAAAAAGGTGTTGTGATATCATCAGAAATGAAACAATAATTATAGGTTTCTGTCCTGTATTTTGTCACAGTAGACATCTTCCACACCAATTTTTTCAGAGTTATGAAAGATAAAGAGATCTCACCCTTTTGTATCAAATTATTTTATGCTTCTCTACCCTCAACAGTCCCTTGGGCTCTTCCACTATTAGAATTCCATCTCTTTTTTTATTTAAAAATATGAGGCTCTATTAAGGGAAATGAAATATGTTCCTTTACTATGCTATTGAACATTTTATGAAATTTGAATAGTGGAAGTTAAAATATTTGCACGATCATACATATTATATAGCATGGTACAAAAAAACAATATAGAACATGGTCAGCAGAAATACAACAATACAATTAGTACATTAAATTGTAAAATAGATACAATTTGAAACACAATGCAACAGATAAAACAACATGAAGTGGTCTAGACCTGTTTTTCAGAATGATTAAGGCATAAAAAGTGCCCTAAATGACCAGCGGCCTTATTTTTGAAAGTGATGGGCGCCCATATTTCGACCCAAATCGGAAGATGGGCACCCATCTCGCAAAGGCGCCCAAATCGGTATAATCGAAAGCCAATTTTGGGCGTCTTCAACTGCACTCTGTCGCGGGAATGAACAAAGTTGACGGGGGCAAGTCGGAGGCGTGGTGAAGGCGGGACTGAGGTGTGTTTATCAGCCAAGGAGAGATGGGCGCCTTCGGCCGATAATCGAATATAAAAAGCAGTAGAAGCGAGAATTTGGGTCGCTTTTGTTGGACCCTTTTTTTTCCAAGAACAAGTCCCCAAAAAGAGCTCCAACTGGCCAGATGACCACCGGAGGGAATCAGGGATGACCTCCCCTGACTCCCCCAGTGGTCACTAACTCCCTCCCACCACAAAAAAAAACAACTTTAAAAACTTTTTTTTCCAACCCGTATGCGAGCCTCAAATATCATATCCAGCTCCCTGATAGCAGTATGCAGGTCCCTGGAGCAGTTGTTAGTGGGTGCAGTGGACGTCAGGCAGGTGGACCCAGGCCCATCCCCCCTCTACCTGTTCCACTTGTGCTGGTTAATGTTGAGCCCTCCAACCCCCCCCCAAACCCCAATGTACCCACATGTAGGTGCCCCCCTGCACCCCTTATGGCTATGGTAATGGTGTAGACTTGTGGGCAGTGGGTTTTGGGGGGATTTGGGGGGCTCAGCACACAAGGGAAGGGTGCTATGCACCTGGGAGCTATTTTAATTTTTTTTTCAATTTGCAAAAGTGCCCCCTAGGGTGCCCAGTTGGTGTCCTGGCATGTGAGGGGGACCAGTGCACTACGAATCCTGGCCCCTCCCACAACCCAATTCCTTGGATTTGTTCATTTTTGAGCTGGGTGCCTTCAGTTTCCATTATCACTGAAAACCGATAGCGCCCAGCTCAAAAACGCCCAAATCCTGGGCATTTGCCCCGCACAACCCGTATTATCGAAAAAAAGATGGGCGCCCATCTTTTTTTGAAAATACGGTTTGTCCCGCCCCTTCGCATGGCCGCCCATGGAGATGACTACTGGAGGGAATCAGGGATGACCCCCTTACTCCCTCAGTGGTCACTGACCCCCTTCCAACCCAGCAAAAATTGATATAGAAATAGTATTCACCAGCCTCTATGACAACCTCAAATGTTAAATCTAGGTCCATTAGAGCAGCATGTAGGTCCCCGCAGTAGTATAATGTTGGATACAGTGCACTGTAGATAGATGGACCCAGGTTCATACCTACTTGTGACGGAAACTGTGAGCCCTGCAAAACTCACCAGAACCACTCTATACCCACATATTTGTATTTATTTATTTACAAAACTTTCTATATGTGCCCCCTTGGGCTAGTGTAGTGGTGCACAGTTGGGGGTAGTGGGTTTTGGAGGACCCAGCAGAAAGATAAGGGAGCAACAGTGAGATGTGTACCTGGGAGCATTTATGTGAAGTCTGCAGCAATGTTCCCTAGGGTGTCCCATTGTTCTCCTGGGATTTATGGGGGATCAGTCTGCTAAAAATTCTGGCCCCTCCTATATCCCAATGGCTTGATTTTCTGTTTTTCGCTTGTACTTATTTTTTTTTTTTAAATGGTCTAAAAAGATAAAAGCACAGAGCACAAAACCTTGTTACAAACATTACTTTTAAAAGAGATGGACATTTTGCGCTTTTGAAAATGGCCCTATTTCCTGTTCGGATTTGGGATGTTTAAAACAAAACATACAAAGTTTGACTTGGACGTCATATCAAAATTGTCCCTCTCTGTGTCCTAGCCATGTACACATGGAAATAGCAGCTTTTTAAAATTGTCATGCACTCATGTATTCAATCTACCAATGTACCTGTTGCCACTTCTGCATGTAAATGCTTCTAAGATTACTTCCAAAATTTTCCCAAGAGTTAAACAGTAAGGCTGTATATTAATCATGATTAACATCACAATTAATAATTAACCACCCTCCTTCTCTCTCTCTCTCCCTCATCTGTATGCCCAGTGCAGCATCTCTTCCTCCCCTCTCAGACCGGCAGAGGCTCTCCTCTCCCACCCCTCCCGGTTTACCTTGTTATTTGCAGTAAATCTTCGCCCTGCAGTGGCAGTGTATTCAAACGCTGCCTAGGCCTGCACAGGCCTTTACTTCTGACCTGTCCTGCCCGCTTCTGATGCAATATCCTGTTTTCAGAAGCAGGTGCCAGGTCAGAAAGAAAGGCCCTTTGCAGACCCATACAGTATTTCAATATGCTGCTGCTGCTGCAGGGCAAAGACTTACTGCAAATAACAAGTTAAACAGGAAGTAGAGGGGAGAGCTGTCAGCTATCTGGGAGAGAAGGGGGGCAAGCAAGCGAGAGAGGGAGGGAGGGGGAATTGAGAGAGAAAGCGGGTGGGAGGGTAGACACATTTGAAAGAGAGAGAGAATTGGTGAAGGCACATAGGGCACATGAGAGAGAGACAATAGGTGAAGGCACCCTCCAAAGTTACAATACCTGCTCAATGGCTGGTGGGGTAACTGAAGCACCGCCAGCCGAAGAAATCTGTTGCCTGAGTCACCCTCTTCTTCCTCGTACTGTCTCAGGAGTGAGGAAGTCAGCAGGGTTCCTTCAGCCACCAATGCTTGCACTTCCCAAGCATGCTCAGTTCATGTATGACCTGAGCATGCTTGAGGAATGCCAGCATCAGCAGCTAGAGGCACCCTGATGACTTCCTCACTCCTGAGACAATACGAGGACGAAGAGGGTGACTCAGGCAACAGAGGAAGGTGGATGCCTTGGCAGTGGATTTCTTCAACTGGCTTTGGCATCCCCACCAGCAAAAGTATGATATCTAAATTTTTTTGGGGGGTGGGGGGAAGGGAAAGAAAATTTGTGCACCTCCAGTCCATCCCTATGCCCCACATGAACAGTTGACTATGCCCTGACTTAACCACGCAATTAAAATTTTTAATCACGTGTTTAATTGTGATATACATTTTTAATCGAAATATAGCCCTTTTAAACAGTAAAAGGCATCAGGTAAAGAATATTTCAACAGGAAATTATTCACAAGGAGCATAATTACTTCTTCATAGAAAAGGAATGTTTAGCCATAAAAACTGTTCACATATCACACATCTGTTCACACATCTCCTGGGCTGAGTCGTCATCCATTATGATTACCACATACTTGTTCGGTACTTAAAGGCATTAAAAGTTACTAATAAGTGGATTACATGGTGGTGTTTACTCCTTCAACCATATGAGTTCAAGATACAACACTGACCAGGAAAAAAGAGCATGGAAAGCAGATTTCTTATCACTAAAAAATGAAACAGGGTTGTTCCTATGTATACTAGCACACTTTTGTGATAAAGAGGGGCATAATCGAACAGTGCCAGCGAAATACATGGCCAGCGATGTATTTTGGTGGCACTGCAAACAGCTGGCCAGACCCGTATTTTCAAAAAATATGGCCGGCCATCTTTTGTTTCAACAATACGGTTCCGGCCAGCCAAATGCCTTGGATTTGGCCGGGGTTTGAGATGCCCGGCTTTGTTTTTTAGCGATAATGGAAAGTTATGTTGGCCATCTCAAACCCTGGCCAAATCCAAGACATTTGGCCATGGGAGGAGCCAGCATTTTTAGTGCACTGGCCCCCCGACATGCCAGGACACCAACCAGCCACCCTAGGGGTCACTGCAGTGGACTTCAGAAAATCTCCCTCGTGCATAGCTCCCTTACTTTGGGAGCTGAGCCCCCCAAACCCCTCCCAAACCCACTACCCACAAATGTACTGCACCCGCTAAAATTGCTCCAGAGACCTGCATACAGCCTCTAGGACTTATTGCTGCTGTATAACTTTGGCACACCAGTTCACATCTGAAGACTAATCTCTCTGAAAAATCCTTTCTTGAAATAAGCACGTTTACTCACAGTTAACTGCAGATCAGAGGTTGTGCCCCACTGGCAAAGAGTCCCCTGATACTAAGATTAGCAGTAGGTCAGAGCTGGCACAATGGGGTACAATGCCCTCTTTCAGCACCATTCAAGGTAAGAACTATGTTCTCTAACGTGGGTAACACAGGAAAGGGAACTAAAACTGGCTTACAAAAATGGCCACTACCGCATGGACTACAACAGGAAACAAAACAGGGCACACTCTGACCTGGTTGGCAGGGGGGAAAAGCACCATGGGAGTAGAGCCCAGTACCCTACACCCAACACAATGCATTGGTAATGTGAATCTGCAGGGCACCTAACAGAAAAGGTGTCACACTCACCCGAGAGCCACATCGCAACCAGGGAAAGGCTGTCTCCACTTCCCCAAATGCCAAGGTCTTAAATACAAATCAACAAACGAAACCAGCTTCTCATATGTTTGCTCCAAATTCTGGAAAACACTACCGAAAGATCTAATATTCCCAGACAATTACCTAACATTCTGAAAACACCTAAAAGCCCATCTTTTCAGAAAATTCCTTCCCTCTGACCCAACCTAACCAAGCAGCTCACTGGAAAACACTATATAAATATGACAATGGACAGGTCTGAACTAAGCTTCCATCACCCTAAACACCACAAGCAGTTAGGAGGAGATTCTATATATGGCACCTAAAAAATCGATGCTGAAATCAGTGCTGACAAAGTGTATTCTATCATCGGCACTTAGGTTTAGGCGCTGATTATAGAATATGCTTAGCTGATATTTCAACACTGATATCTGCATGCATCCATTTACGCCAATGAAAACCTGGTGTAAATCTTAGCGCATAGATTTAGGTGCACTGGGCCATATTCTATAACTAGGCACCTACATTTTGGAACACCAATGAAATGCCCATTTCTCTACCCACAACTATGCTCTGTTTTGCCTCCATGAGTTAGAAGTTTGGCACACATTATTACACAATACTCACAGCGATTTGTGTGCCTAAATTCTAATCAGTACCAATTACTGCTAATTATTGCTTGTAAGTGCTGTTATCAGCGCTCATTAGCTTATAAAGCCACTTAAGTTACGTGCGGTGTTATAGAATCCAAGCCAATTTTGGCACCTAAATCTAAGCGTACAATATAGAATCCAGAGGTTAACTTGTTTAGCGTGAGGCATCTGTAAAACACATGCAATCTGCCAATTCAAGATAACTGTAAGCCCCACTGTTCTCTATAAACTGTAACAAATTACTCTGAAAGCCACATTAAAACAAGAAAGAAAGAAAGAAAGAAAGAAAGAAAGAAAGAAAGAAAGAACCCAGCCACACCTCCTAAAGGGAGGCTGGGCACAACCGGGCCGATGGCCTGCGAGGACAGGGAGGGAGGGGAGGTCGCAGGGAAAGATAGAAGGGTGAGATAAGCAAGCAAAGCAAAGGGTTAATGCAAGGAAGGGGAGGGGTGGAGAGAAAGGAAAGGGAAAGGAAGGGAAGGAATGGGGGAGTTTCTTTGGAATCGGGATAGCAAGGAGAGAGCAGCATCCCCAGACCATGTCCCTCGCCATATTCATGTTTTTCAGCATTAGATTTGAATAGTCTAGGTTTGTACAATTGGGATTTAGACATTTGTACAGTTGGGATCTATCTTAGACAGATAAGATAGAGTAAAATGAGTTAGATAGAAATAAGGGTGATTCAATTAAGGAAAAATTGCACATGATGTGAGAAAAGGTGCAGGAAAATGATTTCACCTAGAGTAGGAGTGGAAAAGCAAGTCCTGCTACTGTATGTGCAGCTGGGGTTAGTCCTTGTGTGTTTGACCAGCTAGTTAGTTGCTTCTTCTGTTAACCCTTTCATTCCCATATTTCCATGCCCATAAATGCTTAATTTACTTCAGCTGCCATATGGCAACAAGGGACATGAAAAGATTAAAAGCTTATAAAATTGCCACATGGGTAAACAAGAACCTGTGAACTTGTGCATAACTCTGGTGTAGGCCTGTTCAGGAGCCGAGTTTGGGTGCAGCACAGGCAAATTTCTGATTTACGCACATTCTTTATAAAATGCATACAGTTGCAGGTATTATACACACATACATTTGCATTCCCAAGCTGGTGTAAAGGTACATGGGTTCATTACAGCTGTGATTTCAACTGCTTTTGTGCACAATTTTTCAAAATATATAGGTATCTCTATATCTTTAAAAAATAGATTCAAAATAATTGTCCATTTGGTCTTCACATCTGGGCAACCTTACTAGACATTATTTACATGCATGAAAGAGCAATAGAAAAGTGGAGAGGCATTTTCAATATGATTTCCAAGTCAAATTGTAGACATTTTGCCAAAAACATCTAGAAATCTCATCCTGAACATGGCAATTTTCGAACCAGAAAAATGTCTAAATTTTTTAGTCAAAAATCGCTGTTTCCTAGACATTTTTTCTCAGTACATCTCAGTACAAGTAGCACCTTGTTACATAATCACCATAGGCACCGGCCTATATAAGCATCTACTTGGCCTTTTAACCTAGGCATCCAGTTATAAAAATACTCTTGTAGAGTAAATACACCATCTTCAGAGGAAGGCTGCTTGGAAACTTAGTCTTAAAACTGGTGCCTTTTTGGATTCTCACATAGGCATCTCATTTTAAAATCAGACCCAAATAGAGGAGGACTGGAAAAGTGACAGTATACTCATCAGCATGGTATTTATTCCTCAGTCACAGTACAATAACATGAGCAGTGTTATTGCATTATCACAATCAATTTTACTATATATATATATATATATATATATATATATATATATATATATATATATACACACACACATTTTTCTATATTTAATGATTTCTGAGAACATAGTTATTATAGCTTCAAAATGTTATCTGAATGTACAGTGATTGGTGAACAACCTAACATAGCATATGACCATCTTGTTGAAGCTGGTCAGATGGTTGCCTTCTTCAGTATTGGATATCGAATTTCTGCATAATATTGACCACATATTTGAAAATCATGAAATAGGTAAATCTTGATTTGCTGTGAGATGATGGCAGTCAGAAACAGAATTTTATGTAGTGAGAAGGGTTTTATTGCTGCAGCTATAAAGACTGCAGCACCAGAATCAAGATGAAATCAATGATAACAACTTATTTCACAGAGGATGAATTTTATATTTGTGCTGTAATATCTTAGATACGCCAAAGTATTCCTGTTGTGAATTTATGCTTAAAAGTTTAGCATATGTGAACTATATTGCTTGACATGTGATCTTAGAGTTAGAGAGAGAAAAAAAGCAAACAACCCTGTTCAGTTAAAGGAGCAGTTTTCAGAAAATCATAACTACAATACTTTGGGTATTATGTACCCATGGATCTGACAGCTAAATTTCAATGGAATAGTAAGGTCCCAATTCTATATATGGCGCCTAAAATTAACACGCCTTAGGAAATTACACCTAAGCATATTCTAAATACTATGTGTAAATCTACATGCACTATTTAGAATACGTTTAGGCTAATTTATGCGACTAAATCTACGTTTGTCCATTTATGCCAATAAAAAGCTGGTGTAAATCCCTGCACATAGATTTACGCGCACTGGCCCATATTTTATAATAATGCATGTAGATTTTGGAATGCCCATTTTCACACCCCTATGCATGCCCTTTTTTGCCTGAGCACATTAGAATTTAAGCGCAGTACATTACAGAATATGCTTAGCAATGTAAATTCTAGTTTTTGCCAATTAGTACTCATTGTTGCTTTTTAAGAGCTGTTAACAATGCTTAACAGCTTGTTAAAACAATTAACCTATGCACATAGTTATAGAATAACCTAGATTTATGCGTGTAACTGCGCGTAACTCTAGGCATGCTATATAGAATCCAGCGATAAATGGGTAAAGTTTGCCTTTAAAAATGCCCATAAGTAAAAAATATGAATGGATTTTATATCTGTTGTTGCTGGAGGCAAAATTTTGCTAGTACATGCTTTCAACAGATCTGAAGATCTACTGATCAATATTTAATTTTGACAGCATTTAAGCAAAATCTCCGTGCTTACAATAAAATAAAGTCAGATACACAGTGCTGGTATCCAGATACCGGCCAGTACTGAATGTTCACATTCATCTTCAGCTAGAGGTGCTATTTGGTTAGTGGAGATATTCAGACCAGTAACGAGATAGCTAGCTGGATAAATTAGGACAGCCAGGTGAGCTCTGCCCAAACTCTGTCCAAAACGTCAGAGGAAATATTCAGCAGCATTATCTGGTTAACAACATGGATTGTTCTTCTCTCTGCAATTAGTTGGTTAGAATAGGCATGCCCTAGTTCAGTCCTCCAGGGCTGCAAACAGAGCAGGTTTTCTAGATATCCCTATTTAATACACATGAAATAGATCTGAATAAAATGGATCTAGTAGGTATGCAAATATTTCTCATCCATATTCATTAGGAATTAAAAAACCTGGCCTGTTTGCTGCCCTTGAGGACTGGATTTGGACAAGCCTAAGTTAGTAGCACCTTCTAACCAGATAAGTGTCTTTCAGACCCTTTGTCTTTGCATGTTGCTTCCTTACTCTGCCTTCTATTGATCTTCTTTAGAGATTGTACTCAATTTGGCTATCGTCAAAGCCTGCACTAGGGAGAGAAAGCCAAAGAATGTCATATTTTTCTGGGTTGTTTTCTCTTGTTTTTGCTGTAGAATGAATGGCATTATAGAAGTTGTGCTTAGCATCCTGCATCCTGGTGTCTAACTTTAGGCTCCCTTTATATAAACTACCCTATAGTGCATACACGTTCGTTTTTTTTGTGTGTATGTGTATATGCACCATTATCAGTGAATGGAATTTTGTTGCCCATCCTTAGCCTGCACATATCTAGCTAAGTAGAGGTGATATGTTTGAAAAGGCCAATTTTGGAACAAATTACTGTTCCTCCAGGTAAATAGTTTTAAAAATCACCTTCCCCATTAGAAGAACATTTCCTATTCTCTCTCTCTTTCTCTCTCTCTCTCTCTCTCTCTCTCTCTCTCTCTCTCTCTCTCTCTCTCTCTCTGACAGTGCTCCTAGTAGACTTTGCTCAATTTCATTATTCACATTGCTGGAGTTAATACTCTTGTCAATTGCATTAACTGTGTTATTGCCATCATCATCACTATCATTATCAAAAATGCTGTGTGTACAATTTATGTATGTAGGACTGAGTTTTCAGCCAGCACAGTATGTGGTTTAATTTAAATTAAATTTAATAAGTATATTCATCTAGTCTAGATGCCCATTTTAGTGGCTGGGTGGGAAGATACATAAGTGTATATGTTGTACTTATTTTATATATATATGCCAATGCTCCATTATGAAATAGTCCCCACAGAGCTTGTGTCTATGTATTGCACTTGTGTCTATGTATAAGCTGGTTAGAGTTGGCACTTAAGTGTGTATTTAAGAAACACACATTAGTGACAATCTCACCACCTATTCTCTGTCCTGTGGAATGCCCTATACCTATATCACAAAAAGGTAAGTACTATGGTGACAGTTCTATAAACTGTCATCTCAATTTAGATGGCAAAATTGGCACGCTTAGGGTGAATTCTATACATTTTGCCTAAAACAATTGGCACAGAAAAAATGCTTAAGTGCTATTCTATAACCTACAACTAAAGTTAGACACGGTTTATAGAACAGCACTTAAGCACAAGGGTCACATGTAAATTTAGGCATATCCATTTGCACCAAGGGAAATGTGGTGCAAATGCTGCTGCCTGAATTTACATGCAGAACCCCCTTATTCTATAATTGTGCACATAACTCAAATCTATGCCCACACTCCACCCTGATTTCCATGTCACCTTTTCCAGGATAGTTTAGGCATGGATCACATGCCTAAATGTACGCATGTATATATTAATTGATTTCAATTAGTGCCAATAATTGTTAAAAAGTCAATTATTGGCACTAATTGACTCATTATTCAACTAAATTGCATGCACAAATTGGGCATGTACCCAAATTTGCGTGCACAACTTTTGACGACTTTTATAGAATTACAGAGTTAGTGCCAATTCTATAACACCTTAAGGATGTGCCTAAGTCATTATAGACTATTAGCACAAGACCACATTGGGGTGCTAAAAGTTAGGCTCTCCTATTTATGACAGGTCAATGGCTTATGTAAGTAGGTACGCCAATGTGATCCATGCAATGCATACAACTGATAGCGTTCTATATGTTGTGTACATTACTTGGCAACATACTCATGACACGCCCATGCTCTATCCAAGTATAAGCCCGCCACCTCCCGAAAGTTGCATGCTAAGAAATTTGGACACACTGTTTATAGTATAATACCTAGCACTTACATTTGTAACTGGACTGTATCTGAATTAAGATACAAAGGTGGAAATGCAGGTAGCCAGCCAGTAGGTTTCCCCATATATGTCAAAGTCCATTTTAGATGAGACACCTAATCCACCTGCAACCTCAGATTAAATGTAGACATAGAATAGCAAGTAGCCAGATGTTTGTCATTTACATGCCAGAACTCCTACCAAGCTCAGCAGTTGGCAGTAATGTACCTGAGCCACTAGTACCACTAGCACCCTACACATGCTTAGTTTTCATACATGTTTGAAAACTGTGCATGTATGCCATGTCAGTAGGATTGGACCAGGGTCATTGTTGCTGACTGCCAAACTTAGTAGTTCTGGCTGCCAGAAGACATCTTGAACTAGAAGAGCAGGAATCCCCACCAACTAAGGTATTTATATTTTGAGTTAGGAGGTACTGGGGGTAAGGGGAGGAAGTGGAGAATAAGGAGAGGGCATGGGTTGAGACCTCAAAAACATGGCTAGTCATTTGCAGTATATGAGGTACCTGTGGGCTGACTAGAGTAGGTATAGGCATGGAACAGCACTGAGGTAAGAACACCCATGTCAGGTCTATCTGTGCCTTATATTATGCAGTCATTATAGTCTAGCTAGGTGTTCCACCACCTTGGAAGGTGGATAATCAAGGTCCAGGTCTGTGACTTGTCTGATTGACATTAGCAGGGGCATGAAAAGGACATTTGAAAGCAAAATAGAACTGCAGTGAGTTAAGAAAGAGTGTGAACTATTGCCCTGAAAACTGCTGCTTTGGGAAGAGGTTGCCCAAGAGGAATTTACTTTAAATACACTGGGATCATGTCAACTGGGGCACAAGGATAATTAAAAGGCCTTTGGAGCCTCTAGAAACATGCAAAGTTCCATGAAGGCCTTTTTAGCAATTTTCTTTGCTATTAATTTGAGCTGGAATGGGCAAGAGAATGATACATGGTAAAATTTATGTAACCTCTTTCCCTTTGTTTAGTGACCTATTGGTTAAATATGTGCTAAGCTTCAAGAGGATTTTACACAGCATGCTACTCCTGAAGAGGAGGCCTCTCTAAATTCTAATGAGTTGCCTCCTCCCCCTCTACAATGATTTCCTTAACTGATTCTGTGACTACCCCTCCCAAACGTTCTTTCCAGGGTGGAGAGATCACTGTTAGTTTCAGGCTCCGGCATTTCATCTGATACTTTTGGATCACTTCGAGGGGCATAATCGAATGGCGCCAGCCATCTCCATGGCCGGCCATCTCCGTGGCCAGCTCCGCAAATGGGCGGAGCCAACTGTATTTTCGAAAAAGATGGCCGGCCATATTTTTTTCGATAATACGGTTGGGGCCGGCTATATCTCGACATAAATGTTGAAATCGCCAGATTTGATATAACCGGTATCGGTTTTTGCTGATAATGGAAACCGAGGCCGGCCATCTCAAAACTAGCCAAATCCAAGGCATTTGGTCATGGGAGGAGCCAGCATTTGTAGTGCACTGGTCCCATTAACTGAATGTAAAAAGCCCTTCCCTTACCGATCTGGAAAGGAATGGGCATGCATGAAGGAAATTGTATGCAAATGAGCTGTTCGCTATTATTTCATTTGCACACGATTTCCTTCCTAAGGAGGGGAAGCTACAGCAGTTGATGACGTCCTTCCCTGCAATGGCAGTTGAGGATGTCCTTCTCTGTGAGGGCAGTTGAACATGTCCAAAATGTTTCTGTGAGAAAAACAGCCATGCCTTTGCTATGCCCCAGCAATGGGATTTGAACTGGCCACCTCTAGATTGCAAGACCAGTGATCTAAGCACTAAGCCACTCTTCCACTCTACTCTACTCTACTCCACTCCTTTGAAATTTGGCCATCCCTGTGGGGGGGGGGGCAGTTGAGGACGTCCAAAATGTTTGAAAGAAGGACGTCCACGCCTTTGTTATGCCTCCACTGACACATACATACCTCCCCCCCCAGGGACCTGCATACTGCCCCCCCCCCCTTACAGGGATGGCCAAATTTCAAGGGAGTGGTAGAGTGGCCTAGTGGTTAGAGCAGTGTCTTGCAATCTAGAGGTGGCCGGTTCAAATCCTGCTACTGGTGATCCAAAATCCAAATAAACAAATAAAAAGGGTGTTAGAGGCATAGCAAAGGCATGGCTGTCCTTCTCACAGAAACATTTTGGACATGCTCAACTGCCATTGCAGGGAAAGACGTCCTCAACTTCCCCTCCTTAGGAAGGAAATCGTGTGCAAATGAGCTAATAGCAAGCTGCTCATTTGCATGCAATTTCCTTCATGCATGCCCATTCCTTTCCAGATCGGTAAGGGAAGGGCTTTTTACATTCAGTTAGTGGGACCAGTGCACTACAAATGCTGGCTCCTCCCACAACTAAATGGCTTGGATTTGGTCATTTCTGAGATGGGTGTCCTTGGTTTCCATTATCACCGAAAATCAGAAACAACCAAGTCTAAGGATGACTATCTCTAAGGTCGACCTAAATTTCAGGATTTGGGTGTCCCCGACCATATTATCAAAACAAAAGATGGACGCCCATCTTGTTTCAATAATATGGGTTTCCCTGCCCCTTCACGGTGCCGTCCTGTGAGGACGTCCCCAGAAAAGCTTGGATGTCCCTTTTGATTATGCCCCTCTATCTTGACAGTATTCAAGGCTGGTGATTACAGTCAGATGGGCTCAGGCTTCAGATAGATACTTTCAGATCAGAGAGAAAGATGTAGTGGTTTAATTGTTCTTTACTGTTACATCCTATGCTTCTGTTTATGACTGCTTACTGTTTTATTTCTGACGTCTTTATTGTCTGGATTGCATACATGCAGATAAGAAGAAAATGTGTGTTTCCTTGCACAGTTTGTCAAATTTGTCAATATTTTTTTATATTGATGCTTTGTTATATTCAATAGAGAGAATTAAAAAATATAGATAGATAGATAGATAGATAGATAGATAGATAGATAGATAGATTCAAGGCTTCCACCCATATGTAAATAAACACTTGTAGTCAACCTATAGGAATATTAGAAGCCAAAGAAGAATTGTAAAATGACCTCCTGGATATGTTAATTTAGATTGGTAAATTTGTTTAGAAGTTACTGCCCTATAGTTTATTTTACGTTTAAATATTGCAGAGTGTTAGCATGTTTTATTATAGCACATTAAAGAATATTATTGCACTAGTGCAGTTTCAAAACTAAAGTATAAATATGAAAGTTGTTAAAATTGTAATAAAAAAATAACATCTACAAATTAGTCACTAACTCTTTCCCTCAAAAGGCAACATAATATAATATTCTTTGTATGATACAGTCTGATAGGGCAGTTTTCAAGATATACTGTTTTAATATTGTTTTCAGATCCCAAACTAGTATAATATGAAATTGCAACAATATCCAGGGTGAAGAAACATTTTTATTTCAGTTCTTCAAATGAAAATAATAGAGCTTGTAGTGTTTTCTGGAGACTAAGTACGATGATGAGGCCTGAGTAAACATTATTTTTTTTCATTTGAGATTTTGCATGATCATACATGTAAGCCAAAAAAAAAATAGCAAAGAGAAAAGCTAGATATTTCCACATCGTATTGTACTTAAAGTATTGTGGTATCAACAGACGTTTTCCATCTTTCAGATCACACAATGTCAGGTGCCTGTGCTTTATTGATAGTGACAGATTTTCATAAAGATTCAATGCAGTGCTGTATATACCTGTTGGTTCTATAGCCTCAGTTACAGTAGTTGAAGGCTAAATATGTCCTTATGTTTCACACTGTTATGCAGACTACTTACAATAACTCAACATGCAGGTTTGATGACCCTGATTCACTCCAGGCATATCTACAAGATCTTATCCATGCAGACTAAGGGCTCTTTTTACAAAGCTGCAGTAGTGATTCTCAGTGCAGCAAATGCAATTAAGCCCATTCAGTTCTTATAGACTTCATCGCATTTGCTGCAGGGGAATCATTACTGCGACTTTGTAAAACAAACCGTAATTTATCTGGTCTAGTGGACCTAAAAGTTCAAGTTCCCAAGGATTGTTTTTTAATATAGTTTGCAAATGTGGCCCAGAAAGATTGTTTTTGAGTGAAAAAAATATTTCCTCCTATTTGTTTTAAAAGTATTCCATGTAACTTAATTGAGTATCCCTTAGTCTTTGTACATTTTGAAAGAGTAAACAATCTTAATTTCTACTGGTTCTACACCACTCAGGATTTTGTAGACCTCAATCATATCTCGCTTCAGCCATCTCTTTTCCAAGCTGAAGAACCGTAGTCTGTTTAGCCTTTCCTCTTACGAAAGGAGTTCCATCCCCTTTATCATTTTGGTTGCTCTTCTTTAAACCTTTTATAATTCCACTAGTAAAAAAGCCCCGTTTCTGATGCAAATGAAACGGGGGCTAGCAAGGTTTTCTTCAGAGTGTGCATGTGGGAGTGTGTGTCCCTGCCCTCTGCCCTCTCTCCTTCCCCCTCCCCCCTTGGAGTCCAGTCCTTCAGTGTTAAGTTTCCTGCTGTTCTGTGTTACAGAGAGAGTGAGGGCATCTCTCTCCCCTCCCCCTCTGAGTCCTTCACTGTTACAGAGAGAGGGATTTCGTGCTGTGCTGTTTTCCTTCACTCATGGGGAAACCGGATATCTCTGGCGCTTCACACTTCTGGCTGGAGGCTTCAGAACGTTGGTCTTGCCTTTTATATATATAGATTATATCCCTTTTTTAAATACGGCAGCCAGAACTGAATGCAATATTCTAGGTAAGGTAGTACCCTAGAGCGATATAGAGGCATTATAATATTCTCAGTCTTATTTACCATTCCTTTCCTAATGATTACTAGCATCCTGTTTGCTTTTTTGGTTGCTGCTGCACACTGGACAGAAGATTTCAGTGTATTATCTTCAACAACACTAGAACTTTTTCTTGGGTGCTAAATCCCAAGGTCGACCCTAGCATCAGGTAACAATGATTTGGATTATTCTTCCCAATGTGCATCACTTTCTAGCTTATTTTCGAAAGGGAAGGACGCCCATCTTCCGACACAAATCGGGAGATGGGCGTCCTTCTCCCGAGGTCGCCCAAATCGGCATAATCGAAAGCCAATTTTTTGCGTCCTCAACTGCTTTCCATCGTGGGGATGACCAACGTTCATGGGGGCGTGTTGGCAATGTACCGAAGGCGGGACGGGGGCGCGGTTAAGAGATGGGTGTCCTCGGCCGATAATGGAAAAAAGAAGGGCGTCCCTCATGAGCATTTGGTCGACTTTACTTGGTCCCTTTTTTTCATGACCAATCCTCGAAAAGGTGCCTGAACTGACCAGATGACCACTGGAGGGAATAGGGGATGACCTACCTTTACTCCCCCAGTGCTCACCAACCCCCTCCCACCCAAAAAAATTAAAAAAAAAAACATTTTTCCAGCCTCTATGCCAGCCTGAAATGTCTTACCTAGCTTCATCACAGCAGTATGCAGGTCCCTGGAGCAGTTTTTAGTGGCAGATACAGGCCCACCCCCCCCCCCCACACCTGTTACACTTGTGGTGGTAAATGTAAGCCCTCCAAAACCCACTGTACCCACATGTAGGTGCCCCCTTCATCCCTAAGGGCTATGGTAGTGGTGTACAGTTGTGGGGAGTGGGTTTTAGGGGGGGTTGGGGGGCTTAGCACCCAAAGTAAGGGAGCTATGCACCTGGGAACAATTTGTGAAGTCCACTGCAGTGCCCCATAGGGTGCCTGGTTGGTGTCCTGGCATGTGAGGAGGACCAGTGCACTATGAATGCTGGCTCCTCCCATGACCAAAGGGCTTGGATTTGGTCATTTTTGAGATGGTCGTCCTCGGTTTCCATTATGTCCGAAAACCAGGGACGACCATCTCTAAGGACGACCTAATTGTTGAGATTTGGATGTCCCTGACCATATTATCGAAATGAAAGATGGACATCCATCTTGTTTCGATAATATAGGTTTCCCCGCCCCTTCGCCGGATCATCCTTAGAGATGGACACCCTTAGAGATGGTCATCCCCGTTCGATTATGCTCCTCCACGTATTTGTCCACATTAAATTTCATCTGCTATTTGGATGCACAGTCTTCCAATTTCCTAAGGTCTTCCTGCAATTTTTCACAATCCACATGCTTTTTAACAACCTTAAATAGTTTTGTTTCATCTGTAAATTTAATCACCTCACTTGTTGTTCTGATTTCCAGATCATTTATAAATATGTTAAATAACACTGGTCCCAGTACAGATCCCTGTGCACTCTATTAGAGGTTTCACATAAATTTAGGCACCACCATTTGCACCAACAAAAACATGATGTAAATGCCCATGCCTTAATTTACATGTTGTTCACCCATCAAATCGGGCAATTGGCACACACTCAGCTCAAGCCTTATAATTCTACTAATACAAAGGAGTCAGCTTCCGATAGAAATTGGAATTTATTAAGGCTGCAGCCAGGAACATAAACACAATAAATTTTTTAAACAATATAACAATTCCATAACTTGCAACATTCCTACTATCAAACTCCTGCCTAGAGTACACAGCCTTCATTATCTGCAATCTCCTATTGTCTCACAGGTGTTGCCGTCTAAGCACCCTGTCTCTGTTTTTCATGCTGACACTCTGAGCACACGTTGCCCTTCAGCGTAACCCGTTGAAGCATGTGCCTACACTGCTGTACACAGCATCCGGTCACAGGCCTCTCAACCGTCCAAGCGGGGAGACACAACTGTCTCAATGTTCCTTTTTCTCAGGTATCCACTAACATGCAACCATACCTTTCTTTCATCAAATTTCAACTTAACCAACATAATTTGCCCCATCTGCAACGAAGGTTGGACAGGGTGGGTGAGTAGGGAAGCACTGCCCTTCCCTGTCCTTTTGAATACTAATTTCCCTATTTCCTCTATTGCCTAACCTTTCCTCCTCCCCTTGCTCCTCCTTTCGCCATTTCTCCTTGCTTTTCTTTTAATCCTTTCCTCTCCTTCACCCTCCTGATCTTCTTATCCCTCTTCTTTTCCTTGCCAATTGCCCTCATCCCCTTGCCCCTCCCCCATTTAACCCTTTGTTGGCCTTCAGGACCGGTTAACTGTTGATTCTGGGTGGTGGTTTTAATTTACCTTTGGTCTATGTCCTTGATAGGCAATCCAAAACAGCAGCACAACCCCCTAAAGCCTGGCAGATATTGCAATTGCTCATTTCAGAATTGGGTTTAGTTGATATTTGATGCCTGTACCATGTGGGAGTATAATTCTTACTCTCTGTCGTATGGCACCTATATTGGAGTTGATTATTTTTTAGTTTCACAATCTATGGTCTCATATATTTTGTGCACTGAAAGGCCCTTTTACAAAGAGGTGGAAGGGCTACTGCATGTGCAGAGCTCGCTAAATCGACACTACCGCCTGGGTAGCACACCCACTGGGAAATAATGTTGAAGATTGGTGTGTGCTACCATGCAAGAGTCTTGTTATAATTTGAACCATCTTTAAGCTCTGTTTCCTCTTCATAATGGCATTTCAATTCTAGTTTATTGGCTGAAGATTATAAAATTCCTGCTCACTAGAGAAATTGAGGAATATTTTGTGGCCAATCAGGTATGGGACACCAAACACAGCGAAGAAGCGTGTTGTCTGCAGCAAACAGAATGTACAGGCACAAAGCAGACACAAAGTCCAGAAGAGTCTTGATTCAAAATCAATCTTTATTCAAAAAGACCCCAAAAGAAAAAATATAGGCCCTACTGCAAAATGCATTACAAAGTGGATAGGTGTGTGCACTAGAACGGGAGAAGCTGCCTGCAGACTGATTTTGAATCAAGACTCTTCTGTGTCTGCTTTGTGCCTGTACAATCAGGTATGGGATACATCAGTGGCTAATTGGGCTAACCAGGCAGATGGGCAAGAGCTCTTTAAGTGCTGTAGGGTGGAGAAAGGTACATGTGATTTACCATTGTTTTGTAAAATCTAGCTATTGGGTGCTAAGTATGGAATAAAATTCTTAGTATTTGATATGCAAAGGCCACTCTGCAAAAATTTGGAAATCTTTAGTGTTGGATCTTTATCTTTCAGAAGAAGATACATGCTTATTTTATTGGAGGGGGGGGGGGGGGTTAAATTAATGGTTGAGTTCTACATTGGACTTCATAATGGAAACAATACTTAGATATGATTAACTGGTGGAATATGGTATATTTATATAGCAAATATGTGGAAGTGGCATTAGAAATGAAGGCATATTCTTTTCAGATGAAAAATCATTGGAAGTGCTTGGATATGTTTTGTAACACCCAGTCATTTGCTCTATGTTAAGTTCCTGCATACCCATATGCCATCCCTTTGTTTTGGGGCTGTAACCTGTATTTCTTTGTTTTGTTTTCTGTGATTTGTGTTATCTGTTGTTAATACATTTCTTTTAAATATATTGAAACAAAACAATAAAAAGATTTATCAATGAAGTTCCAGAGTTGATGAAAAAAAATACTTTCTCAGCTCTCTTTGAGAGTTAACAAAGATCAAACACCAGTCAATATTTGGAACATGTGGAGGGGCATAATCGAACGGAAACGCCTATCTCCATGGGCGTTTATCTCTGAGAACGGGTCCGTGAAGGGGAGAGCCGAAGCGTATTTTCGAAAAAAATGGACGTTTTTGAGCTGGCCCAGCTCAAAAACGTCCTAATCCGAGCCATTTGGTCGTGGGAGGGGCCAGGATTCGTAGTACACTGGCACCCCTGATATGCCAGGACACCAACTGGGCACCCTAGGTCAGTGCGGTGGACTTCAGAAAAAGCTCCCACATGCATAGCTCCCTTACCACGGGTGCTGAGCTCCCAACCCCCCTCCCCCCAAACCCACTACCCACAAATGTACACTACCATAGCTCTTAGGGATGAAGGGGGCACCTACATGTGGGTACAGTGGGTTTTGGAGGCCTCCCATTTACCAGCAAAAGTGTTACAGGTAGGGGGGGATGGGCCTGGGGCCACCTGGCTGAAGTGCACTGCGGTACCCACTAAAAGTGCTCCAGGGACCTGCATACACGCAGGCCTCTAGGACTTGTTGCTGCTGTATAACTTTGGCACACCAGTTTACACCTGAAGACTAATCTCTTTGAAAATGTCCTTTGTTCAAATAAGCACGTTTACTCACAGTTAACTGCAGATCAGAGGTTGTGCCCCACTGGCAACGAGTCTCCCTGGTACTGAGATTAGCAGTAGGTCAGAGCTGGCAGAATGCTGTACAATGCCCTCTTTCAGCCACATTCAAGGGAAGAACTAAGTTCTCTAATGTGGCTAACACATGGAAGGGATCTAAAACTGGCTTACAAAAATGGCCACTACCTCATGGATTACCGGAAACAAAACTGGACACACTCTGACCCAGTAGGCAGGGGGAAAAGCACCATGGGAGAAGTGCCTACCAACTACCAACATCGTGAGACTGTAACACAATCTAATGAAATCACGGAGCCCAATACCCTACACCCACTACAATGCAATGCTGATGTGACTCTGTAGTGCACCCGAGAGCCACATCCGACCCAGGGAAAGACTGTCACAGGATAGAACACATTCTGCTGTCATGGAGGTGGGTACAGCATTTGAGGCTGGCATAGAAGCTGGAAAAAAGTTTTTAAAGTGGGTTTTTTTTTGGTGGGAGGGGTTTACTGACCACTGGGGTAGTCCGGGGAGGTCATCCCCGATTCCCTCCAGTGGTCATCTGGGCAGTTGGGGCACTTTTTTGGGACTTGTCCGTGAAAAAAAAGGGTCCAAAAAAGTGACCCAAAATCGCGGCAAAAATGCCTTTTTTTTCGATTATCAGCTAAAGACGCCCATCTCTCCTCAGCTGATAACCACGCCCCAGTCCCGCCTTCACCACGCCTCCAACAAACCCCGTCAACTTTATTCGTTTCCACGATGGAGTGCAGTTGAAAATGCCCAAAATCGGCTTTCGATTATACCGATTTGGGCGCCTTTGCGAGAAAAACGCCCATCTCCCGATTTGGGTCAAAATATAGGCGTTTTTCTCTTTCGAAAATAAGCAGGATAGAGAAATGAAAATTAGGGTTTTTTTGTTTTGTTTTTTTCTAAGGACAGGCCAGATATACCCTCACCACCTTCACACACCGAAGTTCTTTTCTGTCATCCTTGATTTCTTTGTAACATCAATTGTATCTTTTACCCTGTAATGGTGACGCCATAGCAGATCTTTGTAAGCCACATTGAGCCTTCAAATAGGAGGGAAAATGTGGGATACAAGTGCAATAAATAAATAAATATATACTTTTATCCCCACACATATATGTCTTTATATATGCCCTGAAAATATTCATCTGCAACTCTATATACATATATTTACCCCAGCTCCCCATGCATCTCTACATGTGTCCCTTTAGCCATGTATCTTCCTACACAGTTATATCAATAATTTCAACAGACATGCACACATATATTCTACACTTCTATATAAAGGAAAAGTCCATAGACCATTATTAAATTGACTTGGGGAAAATCTACTGCTTATTTCTGGGATAAGCAGCATAAAATGTATTGAACTTTTTTCAGGATCTTGCCAGGTATTTGTGACCTACATTGGCCACTTTTGGAAACAGGATGCTGGGCTTGATGGGCCTTTGGTCTGTCCAGTGTGGCAATACTTATGTACTTATATAACCTAGAATATGCCCATACATATTCTATGTCATACATAACCCATTCTATTATAGCACAGAGGGGAGAGAGCACATAACTCCAATGCAAAAATAACAGTAACTAGTGTAATGCAGTAATGTTTCAGTGAGGACCCACTATGGTCCATTAGTAATTGATATGAAGTGCCAACACTTTCAAAGGGCTGTACATACATGCTCAGTTCACATCATTTAACCTTCCACTCACCCACCTGCAGTTCCCTGTGTACAGTACTACCTACTCACTTGCCATCCACATACTTCTTTAACCTCACACACTTTAATCCATATACAAACACACTCCATACTCATACTATAAACACTCATACATATACCAAACTCGCTCATATGATTCCCTATACTCCCTACCCATCTGCTACCCAGTCTCACATGCATAAATACTCACAAATGCATGCATACATCTTAAAAAGACCACACAGACACACACACCCTACACTTACATACTTTCCTGATCTCTATTTGCCTCCTACATACCCACCCCATACCCATCTACAAACGTCTATAACCCAATGAAATCCACAACCCACATTTTTTCTACACCCTTGCACCAACCCACAACTCATACACTCCTACATCCATATGTAATATCTAGCATGCACATAGGGCCTTATTCTACAAAGGTTATGCTCCTAAATTAATGCTTCTAAATTATGAGCATACTCTATGCTCCAAAATAGATAGGAACATAAATTAGGCTCATAAATTAGGAGCATAAATTTAGGAACATAACCTTTATTGAAAGGCCCATAGCAACAAATGCCTTCCTCTATACCTGCCCATATGATCTCCTTATACCCCATCTATATCCTCCAAATATCCACAGCCCTTATTTGCCCCAAATACATCCCCATCTACATCTCTATACCCCCACATACCCCTTCTAGAAATCTATGTTGTAATGCATTCCCAAAGCCATGCCACTTCAAGCTTTCCCATTATATTTTATTGTTAGTCTTCTTACAAAATAATCATTTTTTTCTCATTTGTGTTGATTCTTATTATATCAGTTAGGGTAATAAATAAAAAAGAATATAGTACACTGTTTCAAAAGTTCAATAAATGTCTTTACAATTTTAGATGGAAGAAACAGAATTATTTTACTATCAAATTCAAGGAAAAATATCACCTTAGCTATTTTTTGTTCTTTCTATGGCAATCTTTCTTTAGTTACTCATATCTTTTCCCCATGGTCAGATTGGCTGTGTCTCCAAACACTTGTAAGTACTGTATGCTCTGACATATCCTGAAGTCATGCATTAGCACCTTTTCATTCAAGAAAGGGTGAGAACAGATATCTTTTGGCAGTTGACAGCAGGGAGCAAGTAGAAAGGAAATGTAGGACTAGGATACCATGTTGGCTTAGCGGCTAGCATGGCTAATGTACTAGCTATGGATAACCTCATTTTACATTCTATCCACCAACAGATGCCTCTTTGTCATTGTCATGTCCTCAAGGTATCTGACTAGACAATTTGTGCATCACAACTGAGTCACCAAGGTGGCAATGAAACCTGTTCACAGTTCACAATTGTTGATATACCCACTCAAAGAAGTATACATACGCAGAATGTATGTATGACAGAAAGAGTGAAAAGGGAAGGGGAAGGTAGAAGGATATGGGGTGAGGGGGTAAGAGAAAAAGAGAACCTATGTCAAGGTTACCTTGTTTTGTCAGGAGAAGCAAATAAGAGATCAAATTAACTGCTGGCTCTCTTTGGTCATTTGAAACTCTGAGGAAAAAGGTAGCTCCATTCTACTCAAGCAGACATACATATCACTTTGAAAGATTAAAAAAATGAAGAATGTAATGATCTGTCTTGTATGTAAGCCCTATTTTCTGGAAAGAATGCTAATAAATATGCTGAGAGACAGCAAACTTTTCCAGTATTGATAATTTGTCATTTCAGAGAGTAAATAAAATTGAATTTTTAAGTGTAAAAATATAGTTCAGAGGTAGATTGGAGCTGTTAACTGTGCCTACATATCTGTATGTGTGTGGGGGGGAGGGGGAGGGGAGACAAACCATGTGTTAATTGTTAATGGTTGGAACAACAACAAGAAAGCCTGCTCAAAAGGTTTGTTAGCAGGCTGTTTAAAACATATCCTTCCCGATAAGAACACAGTAGAGGAAAACTAATCTATTACAGTACTTTACAATGATAATAAGCTAGACTGAAGAAGTAGCCTAGAGAAAAGACAGTAGCAGTCACCTTTAAACAGAAAGAGCATAGCAACTAATTGTACACCTTTACAGAAGACTGAGGACAACACTCTCTGTGACTTTGAACTTTCTTTGACAGTCACTGTTATTGTGTTCTGCGTATCAATCAGGAAGCTGATTTCCTAGCATAATATCTCTAGAATAAAAAAGTAAGTCCCTTATATGATATTTGCATATATGCATCTAATTCATAGAAACTTGGATTCAGAAAAATACTTACTAAAATAGAATTTCATATAAGAACATAAGAATAGCCATACTGGGACAGACCATGTAGCCCAGTATCCTACTTCCAATAGTGGCCAATTCAGGTCACAAGTTCCAGCAGAATCCCAGCAAGGTTCATGCTATTGATCCCAAAGACAAGCAGTGGCTTTCCCCATGTCTGTCTCAATAGCAGACAATGGACATTTCCTCCAGGAACTTGTCCAAACCTTTTTTTAAATACAGATGCACTAACCGCTGATACCACATCCTCTGGCAATGAGTTCCAGAGCTTAACTATGGGGTCCTTTTACTATGCTGCACTGAGAAATGGGCTGCGCTAGTGTAGGCATGTGTTTTGTATGTGCGCAAATCCATTTTTCAGCACACCTGTAAAAAATGTTGTTTTAAAAAATTTTGGTCAAAAATGGACATGCAGCACAATGAAAATTGGTGTGCATCCATTTTGGGTCTGAGATCTTGCCACCAACCACTGACTTAGCTGTAAGGTCTCATGCCTTAACTGGGCGGAAATGGTCTATGCGCATAGAATGCCTTTTACTGCCTGGTTTATTTCTTTATTTGTTGTATTTGTATCCCACATTTTCCACCTATTTGCAGACTCAATATGGCTTATAATATTTCATAGTAGATGATGGCAGAAAAAGACCAGCACGGTCCACCCAGTCTGCCCAACAAGATAAACTCACATGTGCCATTTTTTGTGTATACCTTACCTTGATTTGTACCTGTCTTTTTCAGGGCACAGACCGTATAAATCTGCCCAGCACTATCCCTACCTCCCAACCACCCGCCCCGCCACCCACCACCAGCTCTGGCACAGACCGTATAAGTCTGCCCAGCACTATCCCCACCTCCCAACCACCAGCCCTGCCCCCCACCGCCGGCTAATCTTCTGGGGATCCCTTCCTTCTGAAGAGGATTCATTTATGTTTATCCCACACATGTTTGAATCCCTTACCATTTTCCTCTCCACCAACTCCTGCGGGAGGGCATTCCAAGCATCCACCACTCTCCATGAAAAAATACTTCCTGACATTTTTCTTGAGTCTGCCCCCCTTCAATCTCATTTCATGTCCTCTAGTTCTACCGCCTTCCCCTCTCCTGAAAAGGTTCATTTGCAGATCTGAAATAAAAGTGACAAGAGTAAGGGGGAAGTCGTCTTTAGACCCATTAGCGATTTTGTGCAGTTGGAGAGTGGCGAGAGCATTGTTGGGAAAGAAAGATGAATTGTTGTATGCAGAGAAAGCTGAGAGTTTGTAGAGTACCTGTTCCCTTTGTCTGTGTGCTGTAGTCAGAACATTTTCATCCTCACTTGCCTCATTTGTGTTTTATCTTTTCACCTTTCCCTACCTACCCCTTCTAGCCCCCAAACCCAGACACCACTACTTCTTCCTCTATCTCCCCCATCCCTCTCCATTCACTGTCCCCAAGTTCATATTTCATTCCCTTACCTGTTTGTAGTCTCTGTTTGTCTCTTTGTCCTGTGTACAGCTGCACCCTGTTTGTAAAGACTGCTTGGAGAGTGATTGGCTAGAGTGTGTGTCTGGAATGCTTGCCATGTGGCTCAGCTGTGTGTGACTGCATTGTTTGTCTGTGGTGGGAGACTGAGTGTCAACTTCTGTTTGTTCCTGCTGTGTTTCATCAAGTTGGTAGGGAGAGGTGAGCACTGGTGCACTGCATTGCACCTCTAGTGTGGGGAAATGGAGGCACTAAATGAACAGGTGGCTTACATGTCGGAGGAAGAGGGGAGGCACCGCAGGAGGTACGCACGCCCCAGAGTTTTCAGGCCCCATAGCAGTTTCCTAGACCTCACTGACTTGCAGTGTCTCACTAGGTACTGCTTTGATAGGGCTGCCATTCAGCACCTTTGTGACTAGCTCCAACCCCTCCTGCAGCCCGAGACCAGTAGGAACAACCCCATCCCTGTGCACCTAAAGATCACTGCTTTTCTCTCTTTTCTGGCCACTGGGAGTTTCCAGTCTGTCCTAGCTGTGAACACAGGTCTCACCCAGCCTTCTATTTCTAACTGCCTCACCCAGTTCCTTGATGCCTTCCTTACCCACACCTCTGAGTACATCACCTTCCCCACCACCCCCCAGGCCCTGCAGAACAACATGACTGACTTCTACGCCATAGCTCACTTCCCCTCGGTCATAAGCGCCATTGACTGCACACATGTCACACTCAGACCCCCTCCCCCCCCCCCTCGGGCATGAGAGGCCACTTATAGGAACAGGAAAGCATTCCACTCCATGAATATGCAAGTTGTGTGTGATGCCCAGGGGGAGATTATAGACATGTGTGCCCGATACCCAGGTTCCACCCATGACACCTATATATTGCAGCACTCAGGAATCTCCTAGGTAAGTGCAGCATGGATCTACCCAAACTACCTCTTCCAATAGGCAGCCCTCAGCACTGTCTCCATCCAGCTCACTCCACAACCCACTATTCCCTCCCAACTCCACAAGGTACCCGCTCCAAACAATACACACTCATCTTTCTCATCCTGCTTCTCTCCAAAGGTGACAGAGGCTACCCACAGCGGAATTGGCTCATGACCCCCATAGTGCACCCACAAAGAAGGTCAGAGGAGAACTACAACAGTAGACATTGGACCATCCGTGGCATCATCAAGCGCACCTTCAGACAACTTAAGAACAGGTTCCGATATCTGGACGGTTCTGGAAGGGAGCTCCTATACAGCCCCCAAAAGGTGACAAAGATATTCCTGGCCTGCTGCATGCTACACAATTTGGCAATGCGCAGAGGACAGGCCCTCCCAGAAAAGCTACAGCCACCAAAGCAGCGGGCCCCAGATGAACAGGATAAGGAGCCCCCTCCACCTCCCGCCCACAGAGCAGAGCAGAGTGCACACCAGCTGGGGGTCTGGTAAAAGCTTTGGTCAGAAGGTAAACCTCACAATGCACCAGAGAATACACAAAGGAGTGAAACCATTTACATGTCCTGAGTGTGGTAAAAGCTTTGGTTGGAAAGAAAGCCTCACACGGCATCAGAGAATCCACACAGGGATGAAACCATTTACATGCACTGACGAGGTAAAAGTTTCAGTTGCATTGGGACAGGTAATTAGGGAGTGTACACTCTTGCTATAAAGTATAGAAAAATAGCACTCTGGTATTTAGATATATGTAATGAGACCTCCTTCTGAATTCAAAGCCCAAATCTAAAGATAGACACAAGGCTCAGATGTTATTAAAAAAAAATAGAAAGCTTGGCATCAGGTAGAATAGTGGAAAAGTGACATCCCAGCAAAGCAATAGGACATCCTTGGGGCACTGCAGTGGACTTTATAAAATGCTCCCAGGTACACATCTCACCATTGCTCCCTTACCTTGTCTGCTGAGCCCTCCAAAACCCACTACCCCCCAACTGTACACCACTACCATAGCCCTTACAGGTGAAGGGAGCACCAATATGTGGGTACAATGGGTTTCTGGTGGGTTTTGGAGGGCTCACAGTTTCCTCCACAAGTGTAACAAGTAGGAGGAGGTAGAAGTCTGGGTCCATCTGTCTGCAGTGCACTGCACCACTACTAGACTACTCCAGGGACCTGCATGCTATTCTAATGGACCTGAGTATAACATCTGAGGCTAGCATAGAGGCTGGCAAGTAATATTTTTAATCACATTTTTTGGGGGTGGGAGGGTGGCCACCAGGGGAGTAAGGGGAGGTGATCCCCACTTCCCTCCAGTGGTCATCTGGTCATTTGGGGTAGCCTAGGAGTAGTCTAGTAGTTAGTACTGCAGACTTTGATCCTAGGGAAGTGGCTTTAATTCCCACTGCAGCTCTATTTTATAAAAACAGGTCTAGCTCAAAACATCTAAGCTTTAGTCCTGGAAGTTTTTGTTTTGTTCCATTATGGCTGAAAAAAGTCTAAGTCTTAGGAACGCCCAAGTCCCACCTTGAACATGCCCCTGACATGCCCCTTTGAGATTTAGATATACTTCTGACGGACTTCAGAGAAAAACATCTAAAAATAGGTTTCAAAAATACTGATTTGACCGTTTTTGTGAGAAAAACGTCCAAATGTAGACTTGTGTCATTTTTGGGACGTTTTTCTCTTTTGAAAATGAGCCTGATAGTAACTCAATCATTGGTACTAGATCTTCCTAGAAGCAGATGTTGTAAACATAAAAACATACCACCCATTATTCAGCAGGCAGCAATCAACCTGGATATTCAGTGCCTGACCATTTCTGAGTTTAGAGAGAGGTCTGGGGGTTGACAGAGTTCATTGGAGGGGTTTCTTTAAGAGAATGTTTTCCAAAAACAGAATGATCATACTTTATAATATGCATTATTCTACGCAGAGTCAGGGAACAATTCAACTACTAGAAATATGGTAAACTGATCAAACTAATTTGCATTCATTTGCCCTTTTTGCTCAAACCCTCAATTTGGCCCTTACCATGAAAGGAATTTTTTAACAACTCACCTGACTACTGAATATTCAAAGAATTTCTATCTAATTTTCATAGGAAATATGTATATACTTTCTCTTTGTAAAATGCCAACAAGTTCTCCAAGACTTTGCACCTCCTTTTTCTACAGCTATATTATTCATGAAAAAAGATCATGCATAAAGTGAAAAATAATGACAATGAATTGAATATCTCTAACTCTGCCTTAAATATGTACCAAGAAAGCCCTCTTCTTACTCCATCTAAAACTAGACACACAAGAGAACTTTGCAGAGTCAGAGAAACACGTTCTTTTGTAGAAAAAAGAGGGTGGAAACAAACCAATCTCTAGCCCTGCCCCCATATTCTCTCATTTTTGATGCTATTTTATCAAAATATTGGTGGGCTTTGATTCCAGTGATCCACCCCTTTCTGCTGCTTCTAGAACCCTGTGCATGGTTTCAGCCAGACTAAATGAGAATAATTTTCAGATAGTCAGTTTAGCAGAATAAATTTCTTTGAACAATGGCTTCTCATGTGAATGAGACTCTAAGCAAAAACACTTACTTTCCTTCCATACATCTGCAAATTTTGTACCTTTCAGATCTTGCCCCGTCAATACTCCAGTTCACTATCATGCTGTGATATTGTGTGCGTGTGGGGGGGGGGGAGGGGGGAGTTATCAACATGGGCTATGATTAAGATATTATTTTACCACTAACTCATGCTATTTTACACAGATTCCATTTCCTAAAGGAAGCTTGTGCTGATAACTACGATACAAGACTAAAGGATACTCCATTAAGGTGGTATAGCAGGGTTTAAAAAAGGTTTGGACAAGTTCCTAAAAGAAAAGCTCATAATCCATATTAAGATGGGGAAAATCAACTGCTTATAAGCAGTACAAAATCTATGTTACTCTTTTTTGCTATCCTGGCAGTTACTTGTGACCTAGATGGGCCACTGTTAGAAACAGGTTACTGGACTTTCGGTCAGTCCCAGAATGGTGATGCTTATGTACCTATGGTTACATAATAGCACATTTAACACAAATAAGAGAAAATATTTTTTCAGTCAACATATAGTTAAACACTATAATTCACTGCCAGAGCAAGTGGTAAAAGCAGTTAACATAGCTGGGTCTAAAATAGGTTTAGACAAATTTTTGGAGGAAAATTTCATAAAATATTATAATGTACACCTAGGGAAAGCCATAGCTTGGCCCTGATACTTAAGACCTGGACTGGTCACTATTAGAAACAGGATACTGGGCTAGATGGACCCTTCATCTGACCATTAGAACAACTTGTGTATTCTAATGTCCTTAACATCGAACATAATGCTATTTTTTTATATATTAAGTTATTTATTAGGATTTATTTATTGCCTTTTTGAAGGAATTCACTCATGGCGGTGTAGTAAGAATAGATCAAACATGAGCAATAGGCAATTACAGCAATAAAAATATTCAAATAACAATAAAAAGAATATTAGAATATTTTAATTCATACTAAAAAGTAAAGCAAAAATGGAACATATAGATAGGTAAGAGAGTAAGAAGAGTTAGAAAGTAAGGTGACTAATTTAAAGAATGTTGCACATGAGGTCAGGGAGATGGTTAAATATTATCTCAGATATGGTAGGAGTGGATAAACAATTACATTAAAATTATTATAGAATTTTACAGATGAGAATGGGGTGGGGAGGATATTGTTGTGTGGGATCCTGTACAACTTTACTAACTGGAAGTAGTGGAATATAAGCTTCAATATTAAATGTATTTAAGTTAGACAATTTATAAAATTTGATATTGAACTGGTCAAATAAACTGTACAGAGTCAAAATTCCAACGATAGATAATATTCCTCTCAAGATATTTTTGAGATGAAAAAATATGCCAGCAAATCTAATTTCTGAATTTTATTTTTCCTTGGTATTAATCCCCTCTGTGAAGTACCTGGTCTGGCTTAAGAAATCTGAATCAGATATGTTGACTATCACAACTCAAGTGTTTCTAGTGCAGTGCATATATTATAGTTTTAATTTCCACTGTTTGCCCTCATATTTTCAAAATGAAACTTTGCCTTGAATAATTCATATATTCAATATAGCTGCACTATTTTTCATTCCATTCTTACTTGTAGTTACTAATACTAATAATTCTGCTGTTTTAAGATAAGAAAATAGGAGAAAAAACTAAATTTATGTCATATAACTATTATATTGTTATCAGACATTTAACATTTTTCTCATTGTTACTGAAAACTGAATGGCAATAGGATTGTATTTCCTGGAAGTACCTGTTATCTAATATGCATATTATTAAATACAAAATGTATACAATATTATATAATCAGCTTGTTCTTTTTTATAGCTTATATGTTCAATATATTTCTGTTGAAGCAGTAAGTATGAAAATATTTAGAATAACAAAATATTTAGAATAACAGAAGAATAAGCATAATTTAAGGAAACTGTTTTCTCATTTCCCTCGTTCTAAAATGTAGTTTATATGCATGGAAAACCCTCAAATCAATGCTGGGTCCAATATTCTAAGCTATTTAAGCGGGCAGGAGAAGCACCTGTCTGCCTAAATCATGCTTAGCTGATCAGTCGCTGATATTTGGCGGCACTTAGGGCAGTGCCACTGAATTTCAGCACTAACTGGGCATCTAAAAACAGGGCAGGAGAAGGGCATTACAGATTTGGGGAGGAGCTGGGAATTTTCGAAAAAGATGGGCGCCCATCTTTTGTTTCGATAATGCGGTTGGTGCCGGGCAAATGCATCGGATTTGTGCGGATTTGAGCTGGGCGGTATCGGTTTTCAGTGATAATGGAAACCGAAGCTGTCCAGCTCAAAATCGAACAACTCCAAGGCATTTGGTCATGGGAGGGGCCAGGATTCGTAGTGCACTGGTCCCCCTCGCATACCAGGACACCAACCGGGCACCCTAGGGAGCACTTGTAAAAAGTTTTTAAAAAATTAAAATACCTCCCAAGTCCATAGCTCCCTTACCTTGGGTGCTGAGCCCCCCAAATCCCCCCCCAAAAATCCACTCCCCACAACTCTACACCATTACCATAGCACTTATGGGTGAAGGGGGGCACCTAGATGTGGGTACAGTGGGTTTTGGGGGCGGTTTGGAGGGCTCCCATTTACCAGCACAAGTGTAACAGGTAAGGTGGTGATGGTCCTGGGTCCACCTGCCTGAAGTCCACTGCACCCATTAACAACTGCTCCAGGGACCTGCATACTGCTGTGATGGAGCTGGGTATGATATTTGAGGCTGGCATACAGGCTGTAAGAAAAAAAGTTTAAAGTTCTTTTTTTTTTTGGTGGGAGGGGATTAGTGACCACTGGGGGAGTCAGGGGAGGTCATCTCCAATTCCCTCCGGTGGTCATCTGGGCAGTTGGGGCACTTTTTAGGGACTTGTTTGTGAAAAAAAGGGTCCAAAAAAAGCGACCCAAATTCTCGCTTCTGCCGCCCTTATTTTTTCCATTATCAGCCGGGCGCGCCCATCCCTCCTCGGCCAATAAACATGCCCAGTTCCGCCTTCACCACGCCTCCGATATGCCCCCGTCAACTTTGCTTGTTCCTGCGACAGACTGCAGTTGGAGGCTCCCAAAATCAGCTTTCCATTATACCGATTTGGGCGCCCATGAGAGAAAGGCGCCCATCTCCCGATTTGGGTCGAAATATGGGTGTCTTTCTCTTTCGAAAATAAGTTGGACAGTATACCAAGTTATATTTGGATATTAAGTGTTGACTGTTCTTTGGATATCAGCGCTGAATATTCAGGTGTAAAATAAAAATGCTGACCATCATAGACTGAATATCAGGGTGCATCTTTATTTTTAATGCATAAAGAGCTTGCTTTAGGATTCTCCTGTTGTTAAGCGACACATAACACACATGATTTTATATATTTCTTTCGGTTTTGTATGTTCATTGTCGAGATACTCTTTATGCAATATTTAAGTCAACAGACAATGTATATCTATGTCTTTTTCATGTAGATCCATCAAGACCCCTGAGGCAGTCCTTCGGGCCGAAAGAAAGCCCTGTCAAGTCGTATTTTTAGACTACCCCAATAAAGACTTTATTGTTATCCTCCCTGGATCCAACAAGCACACTGCTGCGTCGGCTTGGGGTGAGATGATGTAAACTGCCACAGCAGCAGACAGTGTGCTTGTTGCACATGAATTCGTTCAGCAGACACAGGCACAGGATAAGCCTGGTGTTACTAACCATCTAAGATAAGTGCTGGTTTTGTATTCAAGCACATTCTACCAACTGTTTAGCCTGAAGTGTATAGCTCAGCTAACTCTGGAGTTTATTTGATGTTGCACAATTAATACATGTTTTGCCACATTATTAAGGTGGTTTAAACTCCATTTTTTGAAGGTTTTTTATGTGCCAATGATGAAGAGAGGATTTGTGTGATCTGTGTGATCCGATTCAGCTCTGTAGATACATTATATCAGTGAGCTCTTTGAAGCCGTTTTTCCTTCTGACAATTAGTAAGTTCAGGCAACTTTTGGTTTATTTATATTACCTGGGGTCATTCCAGATTTCATTATCATTTTTTAGCGATTTGTTGTCCCCATTCCCTTCTATTACTTATTTAGTGGCTTTATCTCATTAAGCCATGCTTTTGAATATGCTCTGTAATTTTGTTTTTTATAATAGTCGCTACCATTTTGCCCAGCACCGACGTCAGGCTCACCTGTCTATAATTTCCCAGATCTCTTCTGGAACCTTTTTTTAAAATTGGCGTTACATTGGTCACCCTCTAATCTTCTGGTACCATGTTTGATTTTAAATATAAATTACATATTACTAACAATAGTTCCTCAAGTTCATTTTTCAATTCTATCAGTACTCTGGGATGAATACCATCTGGTCCAGGAGATTTGCTACTCTTCAATTTGTCAAATTGCCCCACCCTGTAAGTTCTGCAATTACTTTGTTTTAATGTTATCTTTAACATGTAACACTGCAATAAATTTTTAAAGGAAACAGAATATAACAATACTTAAACAAGAAAAAAAAACCTATCTGGTCATCCAGTCAAAGAAATTAATCAGATTTGCCAACAAGATCTGCACAAGTAAAGCTATGTTTCCTTGGGTCCTGCAGCCCATTGGCTTTCAGAGCTCTCACTATTCTCTGTGTTAGAATAATATCCATTAATTTACTTACCACAGAGGTCAGACTAACCAGCCAGTAATTTCCAAACTCCTCCTTATTTCTGCTTTTGTGGAGGAGGACCATATCCACCTTCTCTAGTCCCCCAGGATCATTCTCAACTTGAATTACATTTCAAGCAATAGCAAACACTTCTATATAATTAATTCAGTTAATTGATAATGGGTCTCTATAGCAAGATTTGGAATATGGGATGGATAGGAGTTAGGAATCCAGCTGGCTCTGTGTATACGAGTTCAGAATCTCCCCGCGAGTTACCATCAACCTCCCAGTGCAGTGGCTTTAAAAGTCCAATAGCCTGAGATGATTGCCAGACAACGCATAAACTGGCATTTGCATTCTTAGAGGTTTCTAAGCCCTTAGTGCAACCATCTCCGCAGCACTTACAAAGGCCTGAAGGAAAGGCATCATCCTTGACCCCTTCTAAATTGTGAGTGCCTAAATGTTAGGTATGTTAATACAGGTTATACTAGTATTCTATACAGGAAAATAGGTGCTTATTTTCTTTATAGAACATGCAACTACTGTGCATTCTCGGCACCTAATTGGAGAAACCTAGAGCCTATTCTATAAAGGAAAGTATGTGGCTACTTTCCCTTTTGAATACTAATATAACCAGATCTGCCCATACCTTTCAGTAAATTGACAGCCTGTATGACAGCATCACAGGAATGAACAAAAAACAACAAACTCTGCCTGAATCCAAGTAAAACAGAGATTATGTGGATTTCTAATTCAAGAGGATAAGTACCTAACTTCAGAATACCATTTGGAAAGTATGAACTGTCTCTAAAATCACAGATTAGGAATCTTGGGATACTGCTGGCTCATCGCTTTTATTTTTTAACATTCTTATTTCACTTCTTTGCATTTTCTTTTGTGTCCAACAATCTCATTCAGCCTTTGTTCTCTTTCTTAAATGCTTTCTTTCACCCCTTCCTTTTTTTCATATATATTCACATATGTTCATATGTTCCAGATCAATATATAGATATACAGTAACTTTCTTCTTCACTTAATCCCAGAGAAATGGCTCCATTTGGTCCCCTTTTCCACAAAGAAGAAGACCCCACAGGTTTGACTGGGGGTTAATAACATTGACTGAACCAGCCAATAAAGTGAGTAGTAGTGTTGTTTAATAGAAGTTAAAGTCAAATGTATGAAGTGGTGCCTGGTTATGTACGAATGTCAATGTTAAGGCATGTTATGCTCTTATGCTTCACAAGTTCAAAGCTCTGTATTTGTAATACATTTTCCTCTCTACTAGTTTGTCTTGAAATGAAGCTCATATTATCCTGCACCACTCCACTATATATTTGACTGCCACTAATTAAAAGTGTGTTGTTTTCTTTTACATTTCAAAACCAATAGATTCTGACTTTACAAGAACTTAGTACAAGGGTAATGAACTGACCTTGAATTGTTCCAAGACCTTCTGCATACCAAAAATAATGACTTTCTCAATGTTATGGGAGCTGTCTTTGCTAGGAATGCTAGCTTTACAAACACAGAAACCCACAAATGGAGGAGTAACCACCCATGAATCTTCTGGTCATACTCAGTGAACTAGTGTCAGTTCAAAGGTGGAGAACTTCCCAAAGATCAAACACATTTTTACTTTAAACTGCTTGTATTGTAAATATTTTAGCTGGTATTCATCTTTAGTTTCTTTCTTCTCTGAAACATACATATTTACAGTACTATGCTGGCTAATGTTGGAGATTGTAATTCAGGGGATTAAAAGAATGCCTGTCTTGTCAACCAAAAATGTGGCATACTAGATAATGTGCAGCTTTCTCAAACACTTAAGAAAAGAATAACACTGAATCAAATGTGTCCTCTGCATGAACTCAAAAATGAGTTCCAATTATATGATTAGAAATGTGACTGAATTGGTTAAAGTTATGCCTCATTAATTAGCACTTAGGAGGCAATATTATAAGCCCCCCCCCCTAGTTTTAAGTGGCAGGAATGTGAGTAAATGATGGCATTCTAGTCATTTATGCGTGTGACAACTGAAGGACATAAATGATCTCTATAGAATACTGACTAGTGAAAAGGTATGTGGCAAGTTCTGATGGCATGTTGGGTGGGCAAGGGTGGAGACTGGGCAGTGGGCAATATGCATAGTTTTTATTTGTGTGTTATCCCACATCTAGTTTTGGGCATTTACACCAACTGGAGGGCAAGTGTAAGTGATTGTGCCTTAAATGTAAGCATGTCATAGAATAGGCTTGAAATAGGTGACTGCTTACCCTCTTATCCTAGGTGTCTGGCTATATAATTACTCTTTTTTTATTGTTACATTTGTACCCCGTGCGTTCCCACTCATGGCAGGCTCAATGCAGCTTACATGGGGCAATGGAGGATTAAGTGACTTGCCCAGAGTCTGAAGTGGGAATTGAACTCAGTTCCTCAGTTCCCCAGGACCAAAGTCCACCACCCTAACCACTAGGCCACTCCTCCACCTAATTCTATAAAGGTCGCCAAAAATTGTACATGCAAATTTAGGAGCAGCCCCAATTTGCATGCACAATTTAGTAGAATAGCAAACCAATTAATGTCAATAATTGACTTTTTAACAAGCAATTATTGGCACTAATTAGATGTAATTGAGACTAATGTACATACATTTAGGCACGGGATTCACACCTAAAATTTATGCATGGCCCAAAGGGAGCATGGAAATGGGTGGGTCATGGGCATTTTGGTGCAGATTAGGGGTGTAGTTTTGAGTTACATGTCTAATTATAGAATGTGGATGCTCTTTGAATACATTTAGGCATGGCATTTGCATCACATTTTCAATGGTGCAAATGGCAGTGCTAAATCTACCTGTGACCTCTCCACTTACGAGTTATTCTATAAGTCACACTGAACTTTAGGCACAGCTTATAGAATACCGCTTAGGTGGGGGGTGGGGTTAGTACCAATTGTTTAGGCACTATATGTAGAATTTAGCTCAAAATGTATAGAATTCTGTAGATTGTTTGGATTCTAAGTAAAGTAATCCAGAAATCAAGCTGTCATTCCAAGCTTAATTTTTGCAATTTTTAATGTTTATTTTTTCCTACCAAGGCTTTGCTATGAACTTCGTAAATATAAAAAGTCTGATTTCAAACTTCTTTTTTATATCTTATGCAATACAGGTCCACTGATCTACTACTACTACTACTACTATTTAGCATTTCTATAGCGCTACAAGGTGTACGCAGCGCTGCACAAACATAACCTGATTTTATCACAAGGAAGGATTTGGGAATGGTACAAACCAATGTGGAGAGTGCAGAATGATACTTCAGATTGGAAACAAATCAACTTATCACACAACATGTGCCTGGGGAGCAATTAATGAAGTGTTTGCAAATCACACTTTATCAAAATGTCTCATACACTTAGGGGCAAATGTACTAAAGTTTGTTCATTTTGCTAAGTTACAGCAGAGAACCTGTCAAAATTATCAAGCAGAAGAAAATTCAGATACTGTCCCATGTATTATTAATGATATTCAAAATTGTCACATTATCAAAGCTGTCCGCATCTGTGCAGATGCAAACAGAAGCATTGTTCCAGTAACACAGGGTCGGAGACAGAAGAAGAGTGATGAGCTATGCCTGGTTGTGTTTTTTTTTCAGGTGATTACACAACTGCAAATGCTAGAAAACTAATAGATGAGACGACAGCAAAAGGTTTTTTGCTTATTCAGACCAAAGAAGTAGCAATGAAGCCAGAGGATGCGAGCAGAGTATTCAATGAAAAGGCATCTGATTTTGTTCACTTGCTTGAGGAAGGTCCTGTTGTTGCATTGGAATTTAATGGAGATGGTGCAGTAGAAGAATGTAATGCTGTTGTAAATGCAGTCTTCAGTGAAACTAAGGTGTTTGTATCAGAAGACAAGTTATCAGCTTCTCAAGATGTGGTCAATTTCTACAACTTTGCTGATATTCAGATGGGAGTATGAAGTATCAGTGCAAACAGATGCATTTTTGATCTTACAGGCTGTGTAGTTTTTGTATAAGCCTTGTGCTAGCAATATTGTGTTAATATGTTTTATATTTCATTAAGACTAAGATCTTTAATGTTAAGACTGGGTTAGAAAAATTAATCCTCCTGTTTATTAAGCTGCGCAGCAATGCCGACACAACCTATTCAAAGTGAACGGGCTGTGTCGGCATTAGCACACAGCAGCCGCTAGCACAGCTTAATAAATGGGGAGTAAGTCTTGTTCACTTGTGGTTCAAGTTATCATGGCCAGGAACAGTTTTTTTAAATAAAGGTTTTATATGTTTCTGTACTCCTGATTAAAACTGGAATATTTTATTATATTATATTTATTACGTTATAGGACAGCTGTTATAATTGTGTTGGCAGAGAATTTTCAAAAATAATTATTACATTGGACCAAAATGTTAATAATAGATAATGTAGGAGTAGTCCACTCTAGAACTTTAAGGGGGTGTTGCTTTTAACTACTAACCCTTATTCACTTGTTCAGAACCCTTATTTTATCATCCTCACTTTAATATTCCCTTATCTCTTGTTTGTCCTGTTTGTCCTAATTAGATTGTAAGCTCTGTCGAGCAGGGACTGTCTCTTCATGTTCAAGTGTACAGTACTACATACGTCTAGTAGTGGTATAGAAATGATAAGTAGTAGTAAGTAGTAGTAGTACTAGTATATTATAGCATGATATAATAGTCAAACAGTAACTTTAACAAATTTATATTCATAATATTTTAACCAAGCACGACCCGCAAAATATCATAGAGAACCGTTTTGCTTCAAGAAAAGACTGTAAAGCATGGATGCTTCAGTCACTTGCTTTCAGTACTCCAAGGATGGTGTGCAGAATTACTGAGTCTAGAAATAGATCAGTGTTTCTCAACTCAGTCCTCAGGGCACACCCAACCAATCAGGTTTTCAGCATATCCACAATGAAAATGCATGAGATAAATTTGCATACTAAGGAGGCAGGCCAAGCAAATCTATCTCATGCGTGTTCATTTTCAATATCTTGACTGGCTGGGAGTGCTCCGAGGACTGGGTTGAAAAGCACTGATGTAGATGGTTAGAAAGAGAAGGAGATGAGGGCCTGAGCGAGTGTGTTAGTGTTTGTTCCTTTACTGTTTTCCTGCTTTTTGTCTTGTCTTTCTCTACTGGAGTACTTGAACATGAGGAAGTCTCTTTTGTTTTGACCTCAAAACTTCTTGGTATTTTTCTTCCTTGGGGACATTAGGGCTGTTTATTTGCCTTGGTGTTGCAAGGATAAATTGAGTGAGGCCAGTTACATGTTCATGAGGGTTTTCATGAAAGAATTGTGATGTAGACGAGTGAGTTTAGGGATAAGTTTAATAGGGTGCAGCAGAGTAGAGAGAAAGGTGATGAGGAAAGGAGCAGTTAAATGCAAGAGAAATAGAAAGGAGTATCTGGCAGAAAGGAAGGATCTTCCTCAGTAACCTGAACCAATGGATAGGAAAGTGACATCATAGGCAGTGAGCAGTACATAGGCACCTCTACCCAGAGTATGGGTCTGCAATAACTGATCTATTACAGGGGAGACTTGCCATCTTCTTTATAAGTCTTGGACCACTACCCAGTATTTTATAAAGATTCCAGCTAGATATCAATGGCAACAAAATTAATAAAATGGAATCACTATGACCATCTACAGTTTTTACAGGATGACTGGACATATGATAGGCAACTGCAAAATAAGGTACAGGCATTAAAAGTGACTCATCTTGGAGAATCAAACTGATACGAGCTCACCAAATGAAAACCAGATGAAAGAGGTCATCTTAATGAAACAGAAGAATGACTGTTGGTCTTATTGGGAAACAAAGGACTCTTAGACAATCAAAATCCAATACGAAAAAGAACAGATTAGAAAATTCAATCCACCTGTATGTCACTGTATCTATGGGATAAGAACATACGAATAGCCATAATGTGTCAGACCAATGATCCATCTAGCCCAGTATCCTGCTTCCATCAGTGGCCAATCCAGGTAACAAGACCTGGCAGAAACCCTATTAGTAGCAACATTCCATGCTACTAATCCTACGGCAAGCAGATACACAAGTATTCAAACAGAATATTAATATGTTATTAGGATGAGAAACTAGGAATCAATGTATGAACAACAAGTAGTTCAGGGCAATAAAGTTTATGATAACAGTTCCCAATTTCCACTTCTTTCATATCTCCAGAGTGTACATGATCACAAATACTAGGCTTATAGAGGAGATCAATCTTAAACTATGTTTCTATAACTTCATACATCAGTAATTAGTCCTAAAGTAGGTCAGCACCAAAACTCATGATTATTAGATTCATAAGGCAAGGCAAGATGTTCCTTTCCTTTTTATGTCGGAATACTCAAACCAGTCAGACCATGATGCCATCCTCTGAAGCTTTGTTTCCAAAACATATCAGAGATCAATTCCACCTCACTGATGGAATTGTAGGAAGCAATGGAAGAAGCTTAGGGAAATAACTTCAAAGTAATTGGCCCACTCACTAGTCATTTCCTATAGTATAGGAAAGATGAATAATCGCTGAAGCCTGAGTCCAGTCACCTCAGGCAGCTGTCTTTCAAACATCATTACTTTTTTATAATGCAGACACAGATGTGAAGCACCATCAAGAATTTTGAAGAGAAGAAAATCAAATTATTCGCAAAAAAAACATTCAGTAATAGAACCACAATTCACAGTGTTTTCCCAAAGTTTGGACTTCCGGCAGACAATGGGAATAATTTTCAAAGTACTCAGACTCCCCCCCCCCCCCCCAACAATAATAGGATCTCTCTTCTTACCCCATCTTGAGGTTATGGTGTTGGGCTGGTGCAGGACCTTAAGCATCTGCACATGCTTAAGGCCCCGAGCATGCACATATACTCAAGACCTTAAGCATGTGCAGATTCTCAAGACTCCACACTGGCCCAGCACCATAACCTTGAGACTGGGTAAGAAGAGAGAGATCCAGTTATTGGGGGAGTAGAATTGGTCTATGATATGTTTTGGAAACAAAACTTCAGAGGATGGCATCATGGTCTGATTGGTTTGAGTATTCTGACATAAAAAGGAAAGGAACATCTTGTAAGAAATGCCAGTTACCGCAAGGGGCATGGTGGAGGAGAAAAATTGTATTATTGTGGGAGGTATGGTGGAGAGAAATGGTCATCATTGGGAAGAGGGCTGGAGGAGAGAAATGGTGGTTATTGCAGGTAGGAGGCTGGAGGAGAGATATGGTGCCTCCATTAATAGCCTACCCTAGAATTCAGAAAAACCAGTGTTTCTAATAATAGCCCAAGCAATTATTAAAGATAACGTAGTATTTTTTTTTTCTTTTTTTGCTGTTACCTATTTTGGACCTCTTAGGATTTAGTGAGTAATAAATAGATTTGCAACTGGGAGTGAGGAAAAAGGAATAACCAAACCAAGGGGGTCTTTTACTAAATGTTAGCTTGAGTTATCTGCAGCAGGTCCCATTTTATTCCTATGGGCCCTGCTGCAGATAACTTGAGCTAATCTTTAGTTAAAGACCTCCCAAGAGTGGTACCTTCAGAGTGCATTGGGAGCTGACATGCTGTGACAAATTAAAGTCCAGTAGCAGAGAAAGGAATTGATGGCCAAATGGTTGGGTTGGGTCATTAACATGAAAGTTAAAATCTCCCATTATCAGAAGCCTAGGGAATTTGGTGTCAGCTTCAAAGTGTGGGAGAAAGTGAGCCCCATAAAGAAAAAGTAAAATAGGGGATGAACATAAATCAAAAGAAATGAATTTGGGGAAGAGAGACAGCCTGATTAACACTGCATGCAAATCTGTCACAAGAATAGTCATTGTGAATATCCAGAAAACCTGACTGGCTGGGGTACCCCCAGGACCAGGTTTGGGAAGCACTGGGCTAAGCTGTGGCCTGGTAAATGGCCCCACTCACAGCCCCATGGTGAAGGTTCCCATTATGACTAAAAGATCATTACACAACATTTGAATAGTGCCTATGGTAGGGGATCATTAAATCATGATGTAGGCCTCATATTACTGCCTGAATGCATTGCACTGTCTAAGGCCTATAGAATGTAGCAATAGCCACATACAATATACCCCATTCCCTCTGGTAGTACCCACACATAATACATACATTTTTTCAAATGTTGTTGACTGATACTGGCCACAAGTCAGGTATATACCAGCAAGTGTTCATTGTTCTGTCCCCCGACAGCCTTACACTAGTTTATAGTGTGAGTCTAAAATGTGTTTAATACCTTTACTGTTATCCTCAATTCTAAGGATTTTTACTGCTGCAGTCCTCACTGCAAAGACATACAAGCAATGCATTGTATGTAATATAGTTTCACATATAATGCAGTCACACCTACTTGTTTGTATAAAGTTTGTTACTAGTGGTCTATTCTCCTGCTAGACCTCCTCCTCCTCTTGTCAGCCAAGCTTGGATCCTTTGTTGCTTACCGTTATTTCCTTATCATTCTCACTGGTTCTGTCATGAAAAGTCAGCTGGGTATGACCTTTCCCTCCAATCGAGGACTGCTGCTTGGGACCACCCCTGCTACCTGACGGCAGGTTCTGTCCCTATTGGTCCCTTTACCTCCTCCTCCTCCCTGGGCTTGTGTGAGCCCTTTCTTAACCTCCCCTTCTCCACGGCATTTTATCATAAGTACATAAGTAATGCCACACTGGGAAAAGACCATGGGTCCATCGAGCCCAGCATCCTGTCCACGACAGTGGCCAATCCAGACAGCACATGTCCTGCTACCCCCCCCCCCTTTAATGAACTTGTTTTTTTACCTCATTCATTCTTTCTTTCAAGATACTGCACAATCCCAGCCACCCACCTCTGAACAGCTTGCATCTGTTTAATTATTCTCCCACCTCTGCAATAAAGCTCTTCAGATTTTTATCTCCAACTACTGATACAGCTCTCAGAATTATGGAGTCTCTTGACTTGGGACAATACTTCTGAAGATCTACTGCTGTGAGTAAATTATCTATATTTATTCAATAAAGTAAATTTCAGAAAATAAAGAGGCTTCAAGTGTGTGCTGATGTGCCAAGGCTATACTTCTAGGATATTAAAGCTTAACAGATATTATGCTTTAAATGGCCTAGACATTCATTGTCAGTGTCCAGACCGTAGTTTATTCTGAGTTCTGCATCCCTCATTACAATCCTGGTTGAGGGCTTACTTACAGGTGCAATCAATTGCTTCCTAATTACATATACACCTATATACAGGAATTACAACATTAATAAATACATACAAATATAAACAACAAAAAAGCACACTCGCATATCTGTTGTCCAGTACTGGCCATGTCAGGTATCAACCAGCATGTAAGCAGTGTCAGTGCCCAGATTATGCTTTGCTCTGTGTTCTACAGACCAAGAGCCAGAAGAAGGGAATGTCATGCCAAAGATAGGCTGCAGAGGAGCAGGGCACTATATATATGTCAGGTGGTGGACATAGCTGTCAAACTCATGCATCAAAACCAGCATATACTAACGCAATAGCAGGAAAGGCTGAAGCTCATGTGTCAGGGTCTGCAGATCATATGGCTGAGTTGGTGGGGCTATATGGGGACATTCAGGACTACATGACTGCCCTTAGCTCTATCCTGCATCCCTCATTGCTATAATGGTATGAGGGCTTTTTTTTACAGGTGTTAACAGCTGCTTCTTATCAAATTGCAACAGATATGCAAGTGTGCTTTTTATTATTTATATTTTTATGTATTTATTAATGTTGTAATTCCTGTATAAATGTTGAGGAATTAAAACATTAATAGAGAAATGGATAAAATCTTTCTGCCTCACAGTCCACTGATTCCTCTAGGCTCCATCCTCAGTAGTACCTGGCCTTTATCATGTATAACAAAGAGGCAACTGATGTTCCAGTCCTGAGTACAAGGATCCATTCTGATGTGTGTAGAGACACTTGAAAATGATGAATCCTGACGTTAAATTGCTTCATTAGTTCTTCTGGCTGTTACTTGTTGAACAAGGGGAACATTTAATGAGGTGGTTTCACAGGTGTAGAATGTTCTATTATAAACACAAGCTACCTCCCTCTTTGCAATGTTCTGGTGATGTTCAGCTTTGAAAATGGCCAAGATGAACTTCCATCTCTGTAGAACACCCACATTTGTGACCTGTTTTCTAATTAGGTATGTCCAACTAAAGAATGCCTAACCTCCAGTACCTGGAACATCCAACCTGGCCTATATGTATGTCCAAATTAACATTTGCAAACCTCCATCTCCCGTCAACATGGCTGCTAGAATGGAGACACTGACCAGGAAGGGCAAATTTACTCCAGCAGAAGTCAAACTGCTGGTCAAAGAGATGGTCACTTATCATGGTAACCTTTTTGACTCTAAAGAGCAGTGTATTTATCTATTTTTTTATTAAAAAATATTTGTAGCCCACAGCATCTACAATCCTGGGCAGAGAACAGGAAAGAGCATACATAAAACTTCATAAAACAAACAAATACCGGTGTATAAAACTAGGCAACATTTAAAGTATGACCTGCATATATTATTCTTAAAACATTACTTATATCAAAGAATACTTATAGCAGATGAAATAGAAACTTAAATCAAATATATCCATTACAACAGAGAATCTAACAGATCAAAAGCCTTTTGGAATAAAACTGATTTTAAACTATTTCTAAATACATCCAAATATTTCATCATTTTCAAAGAAGATGGTAGTGTGTTTGGTCACTGATCTAGATGAACACAATGAAATGAAGGAACTGCAAATAAATTATTTGTGGCAGATCTATAGGTATAGGTGCCCACTCAAACCAAAAGGAGTGGGTGGCCATATGCCATAAGCTAAATGCTGTTTTCCATAATAACAGAGATGTGGAAGAGTGCAAAGAAAATGGATCCAACTCAGGTGAGATGTGAAGAGGAAGGCAGGAGATGATCTCCAGGAGGCTGATATTGCCAAACTCACTCCCGTGGAGCAGATGGTCTACCCAAGAATCAATCAGGCTGCCATCATTGGTGGTCATCCAGGACAACTCCACACTGCCCAGAGGGATAAACCTGGCCTATGCACAGCATATTTACCTTTGTGCTCAGGTACCTGGGAGAATGGCCCTAGCTGATATCAGAGAACGAACAACTGTGACAGGCTACATGCAGAGCACCAGAATTTCAGGCACTGGCCCCAATCAGAAGAATAACATAATAGATAGGACAGTGGTCTGAAACCCTTTGGATACCAGGTTCAAGTCCCACTGTTCCACCCAATCTGGCTGTATTGTTCATCCCATTCCTTGCTCCTTATGTAATCACAGGCTTTTTAGTGCTGTTTTTAAATCTTTTGGCAACATTGCAGAGGGCTCACACTGCCTTCTGTCCAACTACCTTTACCCACTTCACAGTGTGCATATCTTTTATCCAGGGTCATGAGGTGTGCAGTGCAGAATAACCATCTTTAGCTGTACAGTGTTATGACATAGAAAGGGCGTGGCCACACAGTGCCTGTCCTTACCAACAGGTGGTGGCAGAGGAACAGGCAGGAGGGAGCACCATGGCCCCACTGGAATAGCAGCAGGATGCTGCCAGGGCACATCTGCCAAGGAAGAACAGCAGAAGATGATAGTGGAACCCAACCCACCCCGAGCTGATTTTGAGGATTCTGATTCTGAGTAAGAAGAGGGGAATGGGATGCAGTGGTGGCATTCAGATGAGGTTCCCATCATAGACGCAAATTGGTGGTGCTAACAGGCAAGCCTTTGCACCAGGGTGCACAGCTATGGGAGAGGAGCCTGAAAGAATGGCAGGAGACACATCAGGAGAGTATCATGAATTATGTTTGTATAGAGGCATGTTCTAGGTGTAGTTTGGATGGTCCTTCAAAACAGAAATGTATTCCATATTTCAATAAGGTCATGCACATATATTTCAGAAAATAACCCCATCTGCATTTACGTGTAATTTGAGTCATGCCTGTTTGCTAACCTCATTTGAGCCTGACTTGTGAGGATAACTTGAGAAGGAATTAGTATGCACACAAGTTGTAGAATAAGGTCAGATGCCTGTATAACTGAATTTAATAATGAGCCAATAATTAGTGTTAATAAGCAATAATAGACTATAATTGGAACTAAATTGCACTGTTTACAGTTAGGTGCCAGCATTTATACCAGACACTGAGCTAACATAAGTGCTCACATCTAAAGGTAGGCACGGAAATGCAGATTTAAGCTATTATTCTCTAATGTCAGCTGCATGGACATCTGCCATTATAGTGTACATCGTCCTGTCACCTACCATTAGGTGATCTGTATAGAATTACCGCTGTCTTCAGCAATTTTACACACAAACCTAAATGGCCATTTTCTGACCTTGACCCTATACAAAATTGGATTTAATGTTTATTTTGTTTGTTTTTGTTTTGATGTTTATATATGCAATGGATCAAAAGACACACTATCCTGCTAAATATAAATGAGAAAACAATATTATGGCATTCATTTGCCTCCACCCCCATCCCACTCTCTGTTGGAGTTCCCCAGGGATCTGTCCTTGGACCCCTTCTTTTTTCAATCTACACCTCTTCCCTGGGCTCCCTGATCTCATCTCACGGTTTCCAATACCACCTTTATGCTGACGACACCCAGCTTTATCTCTCCACACCAGACATCACTGCGGAAACCCAGGCCAAAGTATCGGCCTGCTTATCCAACATTGCTGCCTAGATGTCCAACTGCCACCTGAAACTGAACATGGCCAAGACCGAGCTTATTGTCTTCCCACCCAAACCCACTTCTCCTCTCCCTCCACTCTCTATCTCAGTTGATAACACCCCCATCGTCCCTGACTCATCTGCCCGCAACCTCGGAGTCATCTTCGACTCCTCCCTCTCCTTCTCTGCGCATATCCAGCAGATAACCAAGACCTGTCGCTTCTTCCTCTATAACATTAGCAAAATTCGCCCTTTCCTCTCTAAGCACACCACCCGAACTCTCATCCACTCTCTCATTACCTCTCGCCTTGACTACTGCAACCTACTCCTCACAGTCCTCCCACTTAGCCATCTATCCCCCCTTCAGTCTGTTCAGAACTCTGCTGCACGTCTTATCTTCCGCCTGGACCGATATACTCATATCACCTCTCTCCTCAAGTCACTTCACTGGCTTTCGATCAGGTACCGCATATAGTTCAAGCTTCTCCTACTAACCTACAAATGCACTCGATCCGCAGCCCCTCCTTACCTCCACTCTCAAGACAAATCCCTCCTTTCAGTACCCTTCTCCACCACTGCCATCTCCAGGCTTCGCCCTTTCTGCCTCGCCTCACCCCATGCTTGGAATAAACTCCCTGAGCCCATACATCAGGCCCCCTCCCTGCCCATCTTCAAATCCTTGCTCAAAGCCCACCTCTTCAATGTCACCTTCGGCACCTAACCATTATACTTCTATTCTGGAAATCTAGACTGCCCCAACTTGACATTTCATCCTCTAGATTGTAAGCTCCTTTGAGCAGGGACCGTCCTTCTTTGTTAAACAGTACAGCGCTGCGTAACCCTAGTAGCGCTCTAGAAATGTTAAGTAGTAGTAGTAGTATTTGCAATTATATGGGATATGTCAATGACATATCCCATGTCATTGTATGTCGTTATCAAACAAAAACAAGCAGAAAAATTACAAATGTTCACAAATATATTTTCTATAATAGTGTGCATTCTTTCTGAATGAGTGCACCTTCTTTGCACATAGGACACCTTCTTTAGGAAGATTACACACTCAAGACCAGATTCTATAATTGGCACAGAAAATATTGGTGCAAATGGAAAATGGGCCTATGCGTATTCTAAAAAACTTCCCTAAAGTTAGGCACAGTTTATAGAATATACATAACACCGTCCACATAACTAAAATTAAGGTGCATCCATTTACACCAATAAAAAGCTGGTATAAATGCCCATGCCTAAGTTTAGGCACAAAATGGGTTATTCTATAACACTGCGTGTAAATTTTAGGAATTCCCACGACTAGCCCATGCACCTTCCATGGCCATGCCCACCTTTTAGATCCACGTGGTAGAATTTGCGTGGACTATTTAATAGAATGTGCTTCGTGAGTAGTGTGCATACATTCTAATTAGTGCCAATTAGTTCCACTAATTGCTTGTTAACATCTAATTATCAGCGCTGATTGGCTTGTTAACCAATTGAGTTGCGTGCAAATCAGAATACGCCCAGATCTGCATGTGCAACTCTAGTCGCACTATCTAGATTTTGAACATCAACGACTGCTCCTGTGATGAAAAAATGGCCAAACAAAAATGAATAAAATGAACATTCCGGGAAACTACATAGGAAATGACATGAAGCAAACGTTTTCTGGCTGCCCATCCCTATAAATGGCCTCTCCAGGAGAGAATGTTAGAGTGTGTCTCTGGACAGCTCTGCTAATGCACAGACAGTAGTAATATGAAAGATTAATAACTGATGACAGGAAGCCATGATTGATAAACTTTTGTATATAGTCATCCATAACTGACGTTACACAGGTGTGCTTTGATGACCCCTGACACAGATTTTCATCAAAACATAGTCATGTCAGGTGTTTTAATTCTTTTATATAAATCTCTTTTTAATAAAGACTTTGATCATGAAACACACTTTTAAGATCTGTTGTTATCTTCTGGCTGCACTTTAAACAGATCTTGCCTCTGTGTGTTTTATTTGCCCCTCTGCTTTTGTTTTCTAAACATCTGTGTTAAGAGTCCAATACGATACACAGCGCTACTTACAAGACTGGCATGCATAATATTTGAATAGCTGGCATTAAATGGCATTTTAAAATATGCCTTTCCTTATTGAACAAATCAAGGTATGGCTGAGCCAACTGCTGATAAATAAAAACAACTAAAACATTGACATTTATATTAGAAATACTTACAAAGGTGTTTTGTCAAGAGGTAAGAGTCCAGTCTCTCAAATCTGTGCTGCAGTGATTGTCTACAGAGTGGTTTCCTGGACTTGCAATTCATGGTAAAGCGGACCTGTTGTCACTTGCCAACTCTTGTTATAAAACTGCCATATGTTCCTTCACATTTTCACTGTGTCTTCAAGAGACGGATGGGGCTTGCCAAAAAGGAATGGCATGAGTGCAAGACTCTCTCCCACACCGTCTTCACACCTCCCTCCCCTCATGCTTTCTTCAGCACCACTGAGCTCTTTTTTTTTTTTTTTTTTAATTCCATGACTGTTGTTTTCCCCCTGCTTGCATGGTTTCTTTTTAAGGCAGATTCCAAATCAACCAGAAATCATTCCTCCTTCAGTGGTACTGCAACAGAAGAAACAAACTGCTTTTTGCTTTTTTGCATAATCTGTTTTTGTTTTCCAAAACCATTATAGAATGACTGATAATAGTATTGTCCCACTTACTTCCATCTCAAAAACTTGATATTTGAAATATACCTTACGCAGTCTCCCTTTAATAAATTAAAAATATATGGGTGAAATTTCAGGACTTCTACATTTGATTCCTGCTGCTAAACATGCAAGTTCCTTAGCCAAGAATTTTCAGCAGCACTATCCATATAGGGGGAAATTCTATAAGTGGGCACCTCCGTTTAAGTGTCCCAATTACATTATAGAATACCAGCATAATGCAGCATCAGTGCACCTAACATTTAAATGCCCACAGTTACACTAGCCGTAGACCTTGCGTAACTGCAATCATATAAATGCAGCATGAAAATACACAGTGGCATATCCATTCAAGGTGCATGTGTTTTGCTTAAGCACCTCCTGTCAATTCCTCTCTTCTCCCTCCTGCCACAGCTCTCCCTGCCCTTCCCGGCTCCGCAAAGCTCTCACAATTCCTTTCCTCCCCTGCCCCCCCATGCCTTAAATCACCTACAGTCTGCTCGGGCAGCGTCAGCAGTAGCGGCACTGATAGGCTACCTGCACCAGGGCTTTCTCTCTGAACCGTCCTGCCCCTTCTGATGCAACTTCCTGTTTTGTGAAGTGCGGGATGGTTCAAAGAGAAAGCCCTGGTGCAGGCCGCAAGCAACCTATGAGTGGGATTGCCGGGTGAATACTGGAGGTGATTTTAGTACAGGAAGAGGAGCGAAGGTGGGGAGAAGGGAAGGAAATGCAGCATGAGATGCACCCCCTGGTGAAAATTCCTTGCTACGTCACTGAAAACACATAACTGACTTATTCTGTAAGTTAAGTGTGTAAAGGGGAGCTTGCCCATTGCCTGCCGGTACTGTGTCCCTCTATGCTCTCCCTTTTATTTGTGTACCACGCCACTTACATGTGCCCTTACAGAATAGCACTTTGGCATCCTACTTGCATTTTTGCATGTATGTGTACACTTACTCATGAAATGCAAATATTCTGTAATTTCAGACATGCAAGTGGCATGTAAATATAGATGCCCTGATTGCCCTTAATGCTGGAATTACCAGGACAATTCTATAACTGGGCGTGTGCAGTAACATATGCCTTGTGCATGTAAGCACAGAGAAAATTGGCTCTTATGCATGTAAGTGCACTATACCTTATTAGTGTGTAGCTTCAAGGGTGGCATACGGGTGGGCAAAGCATAGGAGAGGCATGGGATTATCTCCACCTTCATACATAGGGCCAGATTCTATAAAAGGTGCCTACAAAAGCCATGCAGTAAACATTTCTGGCTAAGCGTACATGAATAATGGCAATATTCAGCCACTATCTCTATAGTTCAGGGGTTTAATATAAGCCCACATAACGGCTGTCTGAAAATTAAATTGCTCAGCTATATTATGTAGCTGCTGGTGATCAGCAGTCAGTGGTCTATATGTATATTCAGTGCTACACACTGTATATATAATCTATACTTGTTTGCTTGTTTTTAACGAAAAGCCAAGTGGAAGTTGAATAAAAAAATCCCACGGGGAAAACAACAGGAGCTGCTCGCTGGGGTGAGTTCCTGACTACTGATAGTAGCTAAGTGAAAGACCCTTGAAGACGCTTGGCTAGCGAAACATGATCATGTTGGTCTCTTCCGAACATCATCAGTTGATTTAAGCTGAAATTGTTGCGGAGGATGCAGTGAAGAAGAAGATTGCGTTTAAGCTGATTTGACACTACTATTGAGTTTGCAGCTATCTTAGCGATTGACTTTTGCAGTTCTCGTCGACTGCTATTTAATAGAGCCTACAGACTCTTTTGAGCATTTGGTAAAGATTATGAGTAACTCTATAGCATATACTTTGATTCTGTGTTGAATACGCAGCGGTGAGCTCATTAAAGAGTTCACACGTTAAGCAAAGACTTTCTACATCTGCTCATAAAAGAGGGTATACGTTGAGCAAAAGACTTTCTACAGTATTATGAAAAGAATTGCTGCATATCTTTATATAGTAGTTTGTTGTACAGGTTTTATATCTACTAATGTTTACATTACACGTGGAGTGATTTTAGGTTGTGTATGTGGGTTATGAATGAGAGTGTGTAAATGTGATTGGATGACAGGATATATAAAACAATTAGATTATTTTGATATTTAATAAAGATTGAATTGTTTGATAAATGTCCAACGGTTGCTTGATAGTTCATATATATATATATATATATATATATAATATATCTTGGTGGAATTATATGGAGACTATAAAAATTATGTTGGCTCGTAGAATTAATTATGTATTAACTATATTGCCCTTGCTACTTCTTGTAACTTTCTATATAACTCTGGAGGGTATTGTGACTAAGTTTCTTTGGCAGGGCCAGCCCTCTATGATTGCTATGTGGAAGTTACAGCAGGTAAAACAGTATGGGGGGTCAATTAGCCAAATTTTGTAAATTATCATTATGCTTATTTATTGAGACAGGGTGTTGGTTCCACTTCTGGCACTTTTAAAACTTTTCAAGAGCTAAAGGAAGAATTTGTCTTTCCAGACACTCCGTTATATGGATGGATTCAGTTTTGGCAAGCCATATGGAACATTAAGTTCAAAGTGATTGCTATACAGGATTCTTGGTGGTTGCCCTTTTTGAGAATTTTATGGCATCTGGCGAAGTTATGTCTACTATTTATAAACACTTTCAGTCATTGACCAATAGAGGATGTGTTGGAACTCAAGGAGTTTGAGATCATGATCTGCAAGTCGCGCTGGAGGATTCTCAGTGGCAGTCCTTTTGGCAGTATGGTTCATGATCTACCTTGTCTGCATCAGTAACTCAGTCTTTGTTTTTCGATTTTTCATCATGCACTTTGGGCAATGGTTAAGTCAAAGACATGCAGGGAAGATTCAAGTGATGCTTGTTCGTCTTGTAAGGGTTCTGTGGGGACTTTAATTCATTTAGGTCCCTTTTACCAAAGGGGCCTGCGATGGCATTGGTGCATGGATTTGCCCCAAAAAAGAAATGGCCCTGTACTAATCACAGGGATTGGTATGCAGCCATTTCTGGAGGTGTGCTAGTTAATGCCGGGTAAGCCTCAGTTCCATAAAAATAAAGTAAAAATATTTTTGTCATGCTGGAAACGGGGCACACTGCGGATGGGAAGTACCACTGGGTTCCTGCAGTAGCTTGGTGTTAGTCCTGATTTGGTACATGACAATGCTGCGCTAGATCTACCGTGACATTGTAAAAGGGCCCCTTAAGGACTTTTTTACCAAACCACGCAGTGATCATGGTACGGCAATGCTGACAAAGCCCATTCACTGTGAATGCCCTAATTTGCAGTATTCTGGAAAGAGATCTGGCAAAAAATTACAGATGTGCTGCATATTGATGTTGCTTTGTCATTTAGGCTGGTTATTTGGAAGTCATTGTTTCCTTCTAGAATATATCAAAAGGTCTACTACATTTCTTTTTTATTTCTTAATATCTCTTGCTTTAAAGCTTACTGTATTGTAAATCATTAGAAAATAATGGTGATTGCATGTCAATTTATGCTGAATTTGGTTTGTTTATTTAGAAGGTATGAGGAAACCATTGAACAATAATAGTACTTCACTACTAGGAGGAAAGTTAATAGGTGTTGTTGCATTGTTATAAGTTGAGTGTCAACTGAGAGGATATCTGTAGATGTAGATTTTATTTGCTGTGGCTAAGTAATCATAAGACCTATATACTATTTAAAGGAATTTGAATTTGGATATAAGGAAGTGGGGATGAGTCTATGATTAATACATAAACACGAGCAAGTGATTCACCTCAGAGTGAAATGAGAACAGCTGTGTCAGTTATATGAGACTCTACCTCACATAGTTAATCTATGTGGAGGGGCATAATCGAATGTGAACGCCCATCTCCATGGGTGTCTATGTCTGAAAACGGGTATGTGAAGAGGCGGGACAGACCATTATTATCAAAAAAGATGGGCGTCCATCTTTCGTTTTGAAAATACGGTTTGGACGGACCAATTGCCATGGATTTGGTCCCTTCTGAGATGGGTGGGTTTTTTTTTTGCGATAATGGAAACTAAAAATGCCCAGCTCAGAAACGTCCCAATCCAAGCCATTTGGTCATGGGAGGGACAAATGTACAACACTACCATAGCTCTTAGGGGTGAAGGGGGCAACTACATGTGGATACAGTGGGTTTTAGAGGCCTCCCATTTACCACCACAAGTGTTATAGGTGGGGGGGGGGGGGGTATGGGCCTGGGTATGCCTGCCTGAAGTGCACTGCAGTACCCACTAAAGGTGCTCCAGGGACAGGACTTGTTGCTGATGTATAACCTTGGCACAGCAGTTCACACCTGAAGACTAATCTCGCTGAATACGTCCTTTATTTGAATAAGCACGTTTACTCACAGTTAACTGCAGATCAGAGGTTGTGCCCCACTGGCAACGAGTCTCCCTGGTACTGAGATTAGCAGTAGGTCAGAGCTGGCAGAATGGTGTACAATGCCCTCTTTCAGCAACATTCAAGGTAAGAACTAAGTGCTGTAATGTGGCTAACACATGAAAGGGATCTAAAAGTGTCTTACACAAATGGCAACTACCTCATGGACTACCGGAAACAAAACAGGGCACACTCTGACCCAGTAAGCAGAGGGAAAAGCACCATGGGAGTAGAGCCTACCAACTACCAACATCGTGAGCATTTAACACAAGCTAGTGGAATACCCTACACCCACCACAATGCATTGCTGATGTGACTCTGCAGTGCCCTTAACAGAAAAGGTGTCACACTCACCCGAGACCCACATCAGAACCAGGGAAAGGCTGTCAGAAGATAGAATACATTCTGCTGTCATGGAGGTGGATACGGCATTTGAGGCTGGCATACAGGCTGGCAAAAAAAAGTTTGTAAAGTGGATTATTTTGGTGGGAGGGGGTTAGTGACCACTGGGGGGAGTCAGGGGAGGTAATCCCCAATTCCCTCCGGTGGTCATCTGGTCAGTTGGGGCACTTTTTTGGGACTTGGACCTGAAAAAAAGGGTCCAAATAAAGCGGACCAAATTCTCGTCAAAAACGCCCTTCTTGTTTCGATTATCGGCTAAAGATGCCTATCTCTCCTTGGCCGATAACCACGCCCCAGTCCCGCCTTCGCCACGCCTCCGACACGCCCCTGTGATCTTTGTTTGTTTCTGTGGCGGACTGCAGTTGAGGACGCCAAAAATCGGGTTTTGATTATACCGATTTGGGCGCCCACGGGAAACGGACGCCCATCTCCCGATTTGGGTCAAAATATGGGAGTCTTTCTCTGTCGAAAATAAGCTGGATAGTCTATCTATATAGCTAACTCGTTCAACACACTCTGTCAGTGGTTTTGTGATATCCTAGATTTTCCCCAAGTCCACATTAATAATGGCTTATGGACATTTGTTTTAGGAAATGACCCAAACCTTTTTTTTAAACCTTGCTAAGCTAACTGCTTTTACCACATTATCTGGCAACAAATTCCAGAGTGAAGAAATATTTTCTCCAATTTATTTTAAATTTGCTACTTAGTAGCTTCATTGCATGCCCCCCTAGTGCTAGTATTTTTGGAAGGATAAACAAGCAATCCATGTCTACCCATTCCACTCTACTCAGTATTTTATAGACCTCTATCATATCTCCCCTCAGCTATCTCTTCTCCAAGCTGAAGAACCCTAGACACTTTAGCCTTTCCTTATAAGGAAGTCGTCCCATCCCCTTTATCATTCTTGTCACCATGCTCTGTACCTTTTCTAATTCTGCTATATCTTTTTTGAGATGCTGTAACCAGAATTGCACACAGTATTCAAGGCACAGTTGCACAGTGCAGCAATACAGAGGCATTATAACATTCTCCTGTTTGGTTTACATTCCTTTCCTAATAATTTCCAACATTCTATTTGCTTTCTTTTTTTAAATTTATTTATACCAACAGCAAAACACCAAACAGTAGACAGAAACATGTTAGAATTAATAAGCACAAGCCAAGCAGCAATACTCCAGGGTACAAAGTAATATGAAAACTCAAAACTACTTCCAATAGAGAGACCAGGCCTAGGCCTCTTGCCATCCAATTTTACCCCCATTTATATCCCCAAGAAACCAAATATACATCCCCCCCCCCCCCCCACACACACACATACACACACCACACTCACACAAAGTAAGAGCAATATGCCATACAGGGCTTTATATACCATGACTAAAAAAACACCTGAATAGACATAATACTGAGTAGAGTGGAATGGGTAGACCTGGATTGCTTGTTTATCCTTCCAAAAATACTAGCACTAGGGGTCCTTCTTTGAGTTTTGTTTTTATTTTGGGAGCCATATGTTTGTTTTTTTTTGTTTTGACAGTGGCATGCGCAGAGCAGCCAGCATAACGCTTGGCTGCTCTGCACATGCTTTAGGGCCCAAATGCATCAACCAAACGTAAAAAAATCAAAATCGTAAAAGTTCTTAGCAAATTTTAAAAAACGAAGAATGCATTAAAAAAACAGCTCAGAAATGTTCGGTGCGGTATTGAAAAGTACAAGGTATCATACGTCCATAATCCCCGTGGGTAAAAGGCCCCTAAAGCATGCGCAAAGCAGCCAAGCGTTATGCTGGCTGCTCTGCGCATGCCACTGTCAAAACAAAAAACAAACAAACACATGGCTCCCAAAATAAAAACAAAACTCAAAGAAGGACCTGGAGGGGGCAAAGGCGCTCGTCAGGCGCATCCTGTTTGAACGGCTTTGCCCCCCCACCCCGTCCGAGGTTGCCGCTGCTCCCCGCATTATAAATTTAAAAAGCAAAACAAAGAAATACTTACTTTAGAAGCCCCGGCCGGCCCCCCTCCATTCCTCTGTACTCTTCTGTCAACCCCACAGCTCCGCCTCCTGACTGACACCCTCCACCCTGTGCCCCGCCTCCTCTGCGGGTCCTCGCCTCCATTCCCCCCCCTCCATTGGGCCCCCCTCCATCGGGCCCCCCTCCCTCTTACCGGGCCCGTGCAGCGCCTCTCACCTCTATGTGAAGGCGCTGCACGGGCAAGAAGATCAGCTGACGCCTCTGTCTTCCATTCTTCCTTCGCGTCTCTCTCCTTTTGGGCCCGCCCCCGTCTGACGTTGGTTACTTACATCAGACGGGGTTAACTTTGTGTAATAAAGCTGAATTGCATAAACATCAGTCTTAAAGTTTACCAGATAACTTATCCAGATAAGTTTAGGATCACATATTCAGTGGTCTGAGAACCACCTAATTCCACTGAAAATCTATTAAAAATAATCAAACAAGTCATCCAGTTACCTTTGGGCTAATAAAGCCAAACTGAATATATACCTTTTTATAGAATGAAACATAAAACAATGCAACATTAAAAATAAGATTTTTATTTTTTTGTAGTCAGAATCATGGGGAAATAGAAACACTCTTACATTGCAATTATTCCATTGTTGATAGGATCCATTGACCCCTTCATGTTTTTTCTTACGAAAATAGCAGGATGGAATCACAAACCCCTGGATTCTATATAGCACGCCTAGAGATCCGTGTTAAAATCCAGGCGGATTCTATAACAACAAACATAACTTAATTGGCTTAACAAGCTCTTTAGTGTTGATGACAGTACTTAACAAGCAATAATGAGCACTAATTGGCAATAATTAGAATTTATGCACACAACTCGTTAAGCATATTCTGTAATGCACTGCACACAGAAAAAAGGGGCGTGGAAATGGGTGTTTCATGGGCATTCTGAAATTTACATATGTAGTTAAGGAATATGACCCTCTGCGCATAAATCTACGTTCCCGGATTTACTTCATATTTTCATTGGTGTGAATCGATGCGCGTAGTTTTAGGTACTGTGATATCGACTAAGCGTGTTCTATATACCGCACCTAAATCTAAGTACCACTTTTAGAATATGTATAGGTGAAAATGTTTTCCATGCGGATTTTTTAAAGCACCATATAGAGGGGCATAATCGAATGGAAACGCCTATCTCCATGGGCGTTTATCTCCGAGTACGGGTCCGTGAAGGGGAGGGCCGAAGTGTATTTTCGAAAAAATGGACATTTTTGAGCTGGGCGTTTGTTTTTTTAGCAATAATGGAAACGAAAAACGCCCAGCTCAAAAACGTCCTAATCCGAGCCATTTGGTCGTGGGAGGGGCCAGGATTCGTAGTACACTGGCCTCCTGATATGCCAGGACACCAACTGGGCACCCTAGGTCAGTGCGGTGGACTTCAGAAAAAGCTCCCACATGCATAGCTCCCTTACCACGGGTGCTGAGCTCCCAACCCCCCTCCCCCAAAACCCACTACCCACAAATGTACAACACTACCATAGCTCTTAGGGGTGAAGGGGGCACCTACATGTGGGTACAGTGGGTTTTGGAGGCCTCCCATTTACCAGCACAAGTGTTACAGGTAGGGTGGGATGGGCCTGGGGACTATTTCTATTTTATTTTACTCATAACAATCACTGAATCATGAATTAATAATGAAAGTGTGATAGTGCAAACACTTACTGTACTTTAGTAAAAGGGACTCTATGTTTTTGATTTTTGTTTTTAATTAGTTCTTCTATTTTGTCACTGAGGGCTCCTTTTACTAAGCAGTGGTAAGCCCAACACGGGCTTACTGCTCGCTACACAGGAAGTACTGTCAGCAGCCCGGCAGTACTTCCCACCCCTAGGGTGCCATCATTTCTAGCGCTACAAAAATGTATTAATTTTTGTAGTGCTGGATTGTACCCAGCAGTAATCTGGCAGTGCCACGCGCTGCCTAGTTACCACCGGGTTAATGTGGTAGCCAATACCACCACCTCAATGGGTGGTGGTAAGGGCTCCCCTCCCCCAAAATTGCCGCACAGCAAGTGCTTTACTTGCCGCATGGCCATTTCCTGCAGGAAGGCAAGATTTCCCTTTTACCAGCTGCGGTAAAAGGGGGCCTCGGCGCGCATGTAAAACACATGCTGACTCCAGCTTTGCCCCCTTTGCTGCAGCTTGGTAAAAGAGGCCCTGAATTCTGGGACTTAAATTATATAATAAATATATTCCTATTAAAATTTCTTGGATGATATTATAGATTATGTAAATTTTCTATGATACAAAAAGAAAACCAATATTATTTCTTTGTTGTGCAAACATCTCAGAGAATCTATGTTTTGCATGCTTGTCAACATGTATTGGATTAGGGAAGAATAAGAAGACTTCACCCCATACTTCTCATGTTGTGGTACATGAATCATATTTAAGGATAGGGAGACCCCAAATTATTGAATATTTAAAATATATAAAAATGATTCTGAGTGATATATTTTTCAGATATGTTTTTTATAATTTACAGATCCTTTTGCACTCTCTGAATGATCTCAACCTCATGAAGATTTATTAAAATCTAGATTTATGATTCTGTTACTAACTCCAAGGGGGTAAGACCACTTATTAAAACATCAGGTATTTATACATGGTATTCTATTCAATGACTTCATGTTTCCCCTCACACTACATATGGTCCAATTGTTTATGGATTTACAAAAAAAATCCTTGCTCAGATGTTGAAACAAGATGTTTTCTTCACTTTCAAATGGCAGAATGACAGCTAGATTTTACAATTAGTTATTCTGTGTAAAAAAATAATTGAAGTTGCATTATCATAATTTTTGCATTCAGGCATTACTCAGTAATAAGCATTCGTAGAAGGGATGGCAAGAATTAACCATTTTCAGATGTGACAATGGTTCATACAAAAACAGCAATTTAGGATGACTTCTGTTTATATATACATGAAAAGAGAAAGAATCATTTTCATCTGGGTTTCCTAAGTCAGAAATAGGTGACATTAGGATAAGAACAAACATCCGCAAGTGGCAGAGTTCCTTCCCTTGTACCAGCTGTCTAAATTTCACAATGTTTAGAACCCATGAGAAATGCATGGTGGATAGTCAGTGACAATGGTCACTGAATCTCAATAGGCAGGATACTTGTGGTGGGAGGAATCTTCCCTTATTATGCCGGTGTTTTGCTTCATATTAGCAATTACAAATAACTTTTTAACATAGTTTAACTCAATTTCTTTCTAATGATAGCACATTTTTTTGTTTCATTAAAGGATAAATCATGCATCAGTATAAAAGAAAAATATGAAACTATAAAGGGTTTTTTTTTAACCTTTGGAAAGGATAAATGATCATCACTAGTTTAATTCAGCACCTTATCCAATAGAGTATTATGAATGATATCCCAGTGTTAAATACATTTTATAATCTGGATCTTATACTGGGTAAATAATTTTGGTCATGTAAAAGAACTAATTGCTTTTTTAAGTGAGTAATTTCATAAAAGATTTGTCATGAGTAGACCCTACTTGTGCACAGAAAAAGCTCATTTCCTTCACAGGTGATCCTCAAAGAACCTGACTGCTGATTCCCACTGCAGGACTCCAAAGTGAAGCAGAAAAATTCTACAAAAGGACATACCACTTCAAAAAGGGCTATTATTAGAATCATTTTCTAGAGAACGCTCTACTCTTGATTAATACCAACATGGAATTTAGACAGAAGTATAGTACAGAAACCTCTTTATTTTCCACAGTAGATACAATATGTTCGGACTCTGATAAAGGTGCAGCACTTGTAGTGACCTCATTAGATATTGAAGTTGCTTTTGACACCATAGATCACAGCATTTTTCTGGAGCAATTAGCTATAGCTGGTATTGGTGTTCAGGTATTATCCTGCTGTGACTCATACTTCTTCGGACATACACAGCTTTTTTAGTTTTTTGGTAAAACAGTTTTATCATCTTTGATTATGGACTAGATTCTATATATCATGCCTACAAAAATCAGCGCCAAAATGGAATAAGCCAAGGCATATTCTATGTGGTTTTTAGAACACACCGAGCACCCATCTGTGCAACTAAATTTAGTTGTGGCAGTTATGCCAAGTAAAACTTGGTGTAAATGTAAACATCTAAATTACATGTGTACCAGATGTATTCTATAACAATGTGCATAGATTTTAGAAATGCCCACAATTCACCCATTCCACGCCCATGGCCTCACCCCCTCAACTGTGACTTAGAATTTATGCATATCATGGTACTGATTGGCTTGCTAAGTAATTAAGTTGCGTATGCAAATCCAGAATATAACTGGATAGAATCTGGGGGTATATGTACAGGTGTCCCACAAGGTTCAATTCATGTTGCTACTTTAAAATCTATATGCAAGCACTTTAATTTTGTTGAAGGAACTGCAAGAATATTATAGACTCTAAACAGATGATTTTTGTTTCTATTTGAAAACACACTTGATTATGCTTTTTCAAAGGTTATATTATCTTTGTGTAGGATTCACGACTGACTTTCGAATAATCATCTTGCACCAAAAACTTTTCAAAAATGAAATTTTGATCTGTAGCAAAACAAAAACACTCTTGCTTCCACCATGTTCGAAAGTTGATAGTGACTCAATTCTATTACATTCTCAAATTAAAACATTAGGGGGTCCTTCTACAAAGCTGTGGTACGCACTAGCATGTGCTTACCACAGGTTAAAAAGCACTACTATGGAGTGTGCTCAGACATTCCTCGGTAGTTTGGGGATTGGCACGCACTAACTACATGCTAAAGAATAGAATTTATTTTTTAGTTCTGGGGGTGTGTCTGGGGTGGAGATCAAGCATGTGCTCCACTGGTTAGTTAGCACTGCCACATCACCGTGCACTAACTGATTAGTGCATTAATAGCACGTGAGCCCATACCACCAACAAAATAGATGGCAGTAAGGGCTCACACACTTATGGCCATGCGCTAATGGGGAAATTAGCTTGTGGCCATTAATAGGAAAAATGGAAAAATAGGGCAATTTTATTACCACTCTAAAAATGGCCTCTGTATGGGAAAGATCCACTTTTTAGTGCAGCTTGGTAATGGGGCCCCTAGGATTTATCTTTTCGTATAAAACTATTTTTTCAGAATTTGAGTCCTTTTTCATATTTTTATCTAAGACTATGTCATAAAATCAAAATGATTCTTACAACTTCAGATTTCTGAACAGTACCCCAGGCCCTTATATTCGTGTGCCTAAACTACTGTAACTTTTTTTTGGGGGGGGGGGGGGATTACCATGTACTATGGTGAAGGCATTACAAACTGTTCAAATCTCAGCTGCATGATTTGGACTGGGGTTTCTCATTATGAACATGCCAGTCCTATTCTTTCATCCTTACACTGGCTTCCAATTTGATTTAGAATTAGATTTAGACTTAAGATTCTTTGCTTTGTTTACAAAACTCTTTCTGAAGATAGTCCTTCTTACTTTCTGAAATCTTTAAAGCCATATGTTCCGATGATACTTTACATACTGTAAATTCAAGAAGGTTGCAGTTTCCTAATACTAAACAATGCTGCCTTTGCTCATACTTGGAAGTAATCATTTTCGATAACGTGTATCTGTGAATGGAATAACTTTCCTATTTATCTTAAACAAATAGAGAACTACTGTACTTTTTTGGGAACAACTGAAAGCAGTCTTGTTTACTGTGATTTTTGCTGTCTAGATTCAATCTGTTGTAAACAGCGATCTGTGTATCTGATGGAAAACTATCTAGTGTTACAGCATGATTTGTGTAACTGGCAGTATAGATAGATAGATAGATAGATAGATAGATAGATAGATAGATAGATAGATAGATAGATATACTGTATTTTTTTAAGTTGTCTATATCCTCTTATCATTTTTTATCTTTTATTATGCATATAATTTTATATTCCACTTAGAAATGTGATACAATGGAATAATATAAATTAAATGTTAGACTTGCTAAAAAAAAAGATTCACAGGGCTGGAGAGACTTGGGAGAAAGTTCCTATACAGCCTCCCTCCCAAGGTGTGTGACATCTTTATGGCCTGCTGCATGCTGCCCAATCTAATTATTTGCTGGTGTTGCTTCTTTTCTTACAGCACAGCACCCAGATTGAGTAGAGTTTTGATTACCTTGTTGATTACCCTTTTGTAATTCCATTCTTCATCTTATTCGGAAAATACTGTATTGTCCCATTACCTTCCATTTTGGTTATCATTTGTGTCCCCATATTGTCCTGGATTATATCCTTTTTTATGTTTTTTTGTTTCTTTATGCCTGTGGATTGTTTTAATATTACCTTTTTGTTATGTAATTAGGCAGCATATCAAAATAAAGATAAACTTGAACCCTCACCTTCTGAAAGGAACATGCCAAATCTGGCAGAGAGTGCAGAGAAGGCAGGTCAAGATGCAGAACGATCAGCATAATACTTCCTTGAGCCAGGCTTAGTATCAAGAAGTAACTCGATTCACAGATGGATGACTTATGACTGCTCTCATCAAGCTCTCTGGATACCTTTGGAAGTTTATAGTTACTGTTGGGAACCTCATCTGTTATGGGACTTGTATCAGCAGCAGAAAGGAAACACAAAAACAAACTAGGAGCTACAGGCTTGCTTCTTCTGATGTGCCCCTTTTATATGGCAAACCGTGCTGCTTGATAGCATGTACAGCCTTTACAGTGTAGGAGGGTGCCACTTGGGCTCTGCCTTGCCACTCCAGCCACCACTCCTTCTAACATTCTACATTAGCAGCTCCCTCCTTGTAATGCCACTTAGTCCACAGAGTTCACAGAATTCACAGTGTTCATAGGTATGACAACAGCGGGTGGGTCTGAATTTTGAAGGGAGGCAAGGGTGGAAAATGCAGAGGATTGGGAAAACAGAGATGTCAACTGATTCAATTCCATAAGGACATTTGAAGCCAGTTAAGGATTTCTACTCAACCAAACTGGATGCATTATGTGAACAACAGCACTGATTTCAATGAGTAGAAACATTTGGGCTACGCTTGCAAAGTAGTTGCAGCGTTTACTACTTTAAGGCTTATGTGAATAATGGTGGTTTCCCCTTTCTGTTTACAGTTTACAGTTTATTTAGAGTTTCCACACCACCAAAACTGACATGCAGAACTGGGCAGTGTACAAACTAATATCAAGAAAAGGAAACAAAAAAGGAGCTACAATATCCAGAAGAGAGCAAAACAATTGACAACCAAATAGTAACAATTGCTAATTTCAGCAAATTAAAAAAATATATATATTAAAATTCACCAAAGGATAGAGCTAAGAGAGAGAGAGAGAGAGAGAGAGAGTGAAACTATACCCTAGAAATTCACAGATCAAATGCTCATTCAAATATTCATGTTGTTATAGCTATCATGGCCCTGTTTACTAAGCAGTGTTATAGGCACATTAACATTTTTAATGCATGCTAACCATATACGCATGTTAACCATGTACATGCCTACAATATCCCTATAGGCGCCTACATGTTTAGCATATGCACTAAGCATAGGTGTGTTAAAAACACTAATGCACCTTAAATAAACAGGGCCCTTACACTCCTTAATAAAGAAAATACTGTGGACAGGAAGTGGTAAATTGTTCCAAGAAGCAAAGGCAGAAAAATAAAAAGTATTATGTCTCGTAGATTCATGGAATGGTATATACGGAGATTATTTTAGTGTTCAGTGGTGTATACAGAGTATTTTGAGGCAAGTGGAGAGGTGCTTCTGTGGGAAGTGTCAGGAAAGGTTATGTCTGTAGCTCTACATGTAAGGCTTTATTTGTGGCATATGTGGGCATGGAAAATGTACAGTGTTCGAGAGAGTTGGGTATATGTGGGGGAGAAGCAGGGCCTGCCCAAGGATAAATGTCACCCTAAGTGACCAGTCAGCTATTTGCTCTCACCCTGCTCTGCCCTACCTCATCCTGCCCTAACCATAATCTAGTATTCCCCCTTCCCTATCCTCCCTCTGGTGTCCAGCATCTCTTCCCTTCTCCTCCATCCCTAAGATTTCTCTCTTTCTTTACCCCCAGGTGTCCAGCCTGCCTTTCCTTTCTTTCCTTCCCCTCAAAGTGTCCACAGCGTCCTCCCTTTCCTCCTCTCCTAGCCACTGTTATTGCTCCTGCTGTCCTCGCTGTCAGGGCTGAACAAGGAACTTAGTTTGCAACAATGGACCTTACAGCATCTGCACAAACCTAAGGCTGGCTAAGTCCTGACCCTTCTGATGTGACCAGTCTTAAGCAGGCATGGATACTAGTTCTACGTATGTGTGGAAGTCTACAGATTATATATAAAGCCACATATGCATGGCAGGAGTGCAGTTGCATATTGGATCTGTGTGTAAGCAAAGGCGAATGGAGAGAATATGCATGTGTGTTTGGTGTGTGGGGGGGGGGGGGGTGTATGGGGAGATGGAGAGATGGAGAGATCTATGTGCCAGTGAGAGGGACATGGAGTTTATGTGAGTGTGCTGAAAAAAAGAGAGATGGATGTGTATGTGTTAGGGTTGTGAATATGGAGGCACTTGTATTGGAGTTCAATTATGTAGGGCTTGTACACTCAAGAAAGAGATACTGATGGATGTGGAATACACATTCATCTGTGTGTGTATGTATCTGTAATAGCGTTCTATACTTACACATTCTCCCTTCCATTCAAGTTCCATCACTATCCTCCCTTACATACACCCCCACACCCTACTTCTTTCTCTACCCCAGTTCCCTTCTAGCCCCACTCTTACCACATTACACCTCTACCTCAAAGCACCTCTAACTCCTTCTCCTTCCTTATAAGCTTCTGTGATGGAAAATATTAAGGAATGCTTTTCAGTCTTGCTTAGATCGATAATACATTTTAAAAATCTTCTGTCTTTGACCAAAAGTGACTTTCCTTGTATATCTCAAAGAACAGGTTGGAATGTAAGGCACATCTTAAGAACAATGTATGCGATAAGGCACACTCAAGAACAATGTATAAGATAAAGCACATCTCAAGAACAGGTTGGAATGCTTCTGAAGCCAGCTTGTGCAGGAGGGAGGCGGGGTATGCTTGAGGTTCAGGAAATAAGCCACATGGCCAGTGGTTTGTTTACCTGAACTGAGAGCATATGACTGAAACCTCATATACATTCCTGGATAAGTTTTAGCTTAATAAAAAGTGGGCTTTTTGCAGCAGAGCCTTGGGGCTCATTCTGTAGATGGACGTATTATGCAGAAAAGACTTGTTCCTGGTCATATGGAGACTTCGGGCTTTCACTGCAATGGGCCCCCCAGCTGATGAGATAAGGGCCTGAATGATGTAATTCCTGACCAGTGATGTTGTATGTGTATATCCTTTAGTAATGTACTCGATTAGTGTGTTTATTTCTTAATCATTGTGATGCAGTAACAATGATGACTTATACACTCTCCATTTAAAGTACTAAGAAAGAGTTTCATTTATCCAATATGAATCCAAAAGAATCTGTAGCATTTTATTCTGTGAGCAGTCTGTGGTGATCAAGTGAGCAGGCTGCAATACCAAAGCAATACAGCTTCCTCCCCTATATCTGTCCCTTTTAATAGCTCCCTCCTCTCCCTCATTACAGTATCCTCCCAATACTCTCTTCCCTCCTTGTAGCAGTTTTCCCATTCTTTCCCCCCTTTTATCTCCCTATAGCTTCCCCCCTCTCCTCCTCATAGCCTCATCTCTCTTACCATCTTCACAAGCCTATTGCTCTCTTCAAAACATCCCCAACTTCTGCCCCTCTCCATCTAGGTCTGTCTCTGCCTCATATCTTCCTTCTCCACACATCTCTTTATAGCCCTTCCCCTCTGCTTCTCCTTCTTTTTCTCATAGGCACCCCCTTTCTATTTTTTGCAGCTTCTTTTCCCCTCCCCTTCTTCCTATAGCACCCTCTCTCTTGACTGTCTAATCCCTGCAACCCTCCTATGATCTTCCTCCCTCAGTTTCCATCTCTTCCTCCTAGCCCCATTCTTGTAGCCTCCCCTTAGGTTCCCCACACCTCCATTGTCCCATACTTGTAATCAGATACTGCTACCTAATATTGAAGTAGAAGAATGGGACTTTTTGCCAGCAATGGCATCAATCTATATTAGATTGCACCCAAAGGAGATACTGCTTATTTGGTTTGCTCTTACTCACTTTGCCACTACCATCTCATCTGGTGCTGATAGGATTTGGGTCTTCATTGGCACACTGCTGAGTATCCCATTGTCAGTGTTATTCTGGTACAGGTGGGGATTACATCCCTGCCAGCACACAGAAACATACTCTTCTAGTACTGGGTATGATGGTAGTAGTGGTGGGTGGTTTCCTAGGACATATGTGATATCCCTGCAGGAGCTTACATCTTTTCCTATGTTGAGTAGGAGAGGTAGGGTACCTATGATACATTCTTATCCCTCTGCCAATCTGGATCATGTTCAAGTAGTAGGGCCTGGCCTCCTCCCCCCTTCCAATCATCGATCACTGCTTCTCAAACATTATTTTTGTTAAATCTGTTCCTTAAGCATGAGTTTGCATATGCACACAAAAAAAAAACAGATGTATATAGAAAAACAGACAAATGAATGGAGTGACACTCAACTTTAGCAACTTTTTCTATCTGGACAAACATGCCAAAAAAGGAATAAAAAATAAATACATAAATAATATTGCCTATATCCATATATAAAAAACACACACATATACATAGTTATGAATTTCTTTCTATTTCTACAGAGATTCATTATTAGCAACTTTCCACATGCTTAAGAAATGGCTATTTATATAGCCATTTGTACAACTTAATCCAGAGTTCTTTCCTTAAACATGGCATTTACTGAACCCTCTCTGGTCCTCATAAACAGCAAATTCACGGTTTGTGGCATTAACAAAACACTGCCTTTACAAGCAACCACTGGAGCTTTCTCAGTTTAATATTTATTATGCTTGTCTTTAAGCATATTAAATATTAAACCTTACTTTCAATTATCTTCAACAACAAACTTACAGGCAAATTCTCAAAGTGCATTTTCCATATAAGTCCCGCGGACTGGCTCATACCAAGATATTCAGTGGAACTTATCCAGATAGTGCCTCTGGATATCTGGTCAGACTTTCAGCAGATAATGGCAGAGTGGCTTCAGGGTAGAGTCTGAGCAGAGCTAAGTTAATGGTTAGTGGCAATTTTAAGTCAGCTGTGCAACTATATGAAGTTAGGACATGATCTGTGTAATCATCTTAACATCGTCGCTACCTGGATACCAGTCAGCTGTCATCATCAGATACACAGTGCCAGTGTCTAGTTATAGCCTTGTACTGAATATCCGGGCATAAAAAGCATATGGCTGCTGGCATTTAAAAAACACTGATGCCACAGGTTGAATTTTGACTCAAACAATTCCATTATAGGGTTCTTCTCTCTAAATTGTTTTACATTATGGGCCAGATTCTATATATGGCACATAAAAATCCTCGCAGAACTCAGTTTCGCCTAAGCGTATTCTATAAGATTTATGAGCAGTATATAAAATACGCTTAGTCAATATTATTGTGCCTAAATCTGCACTTGCCCATGTATGCCAGCGAAAACCTAGCATAAATCCTGGCACATAGATTTAGGCAGACTGCACCGTATTCTACAACTGTGCATGTAAATTTTGGAGTGCTCATGAAACACCCATAGACACACCCCTTTTGAACTGCACACATTTATTTTGAACTGTGTGTTTTACAATTTAGGTGCAGTTCATTATAGAATACACTTACTGAGTTGTGCACATAACTTGCAATTATTGCCAATTAGTGCTCATTATTACTTGTTACGTGCTATTAAAAATGCTGATTTGCTTGTTGAGCCAATTAAGTTGCACACATAGTTGTAGAATGCACCTGAATTCCACGCAGATTATTTAGGTGCTATATATAGAATCTGGCCCTATATGCCTTTTACTTTTTACAACTCTGAGTTGCACCATTTATTCTAATTAGGAGGTTGCTTTACCTTAAACATAGGGCAAAGCAGACCAGAGGGAAACAGCAACACAAACTGAATGTGAAGCAAAGCAGTGAAGTGGGCCGCAGATGGTATTATTACTGAACACTTCAGGCCTCACTTCATTTGCATCATTCACAACCTTCATATGATCACTAGGAATCTCATGTCTCCTTAGTATCCTCTGTGCATTATTCTCACGGTGGCTATTTCCCTTGTAACCAATGCAGTATGGCTGAGGATGACCCCAGGGGTGAATGCATGACTTATCTAGTCATTGCCTGTCACTAAAAATGTGCAGGCTTCTCAAAAAAATATTTCCCTAAGCACAAAGATTAAGTATAAAGATCCCCTGATAGCTAGCTGCTCAGTGAATTAGTCTCCTAACTGGCACACAAATTCCAAACAGAAAATTATTGAGGGAGGCTGCTCATAGTTAAGGTAAAAATATCTTTTATTTGACCCTTCTTAATTGTACAAAAATATACAACAGAAGAGCTATGAAAAATAGTAATGCACAGACCACTGAATTCTGTATAGGTCACCTAAAGTTGGGCATGCAAATTTGGGCATGGATAATAGATCCATGCATAAACAAATTAGCTAATTAGACAACAACAACAATCAATTATTGGCATTAACAAGCACTTAATTGTCAGTAATTAGGAGTTACGTGTGGATCTACCCTATGCCTGTTCTAAGTGCACCTAACTTTCAAAGTGTATAACTCTAAAGGGGAAAAAAAAAAACTCTAAAGGGGGCCTGGGCATGGGAGGGGCTTTGGCGAGTAAGGGGCATATCCAGAGATTAGGCACAATGTTATAGAATGCCTACATCCGTGCGTATAACTGCCATCAGACCAGCCTTTAGCAGGCATAAATGCTTGCGCCCAAAGTTAGTCGTGAAATGCACTCTAAGGGTTGGTGAGTGGCAATAGGCTTGCCATGTGCCAATCTGGAACTACTGCTGGGCTACCATAGGAGCCTGGGGTTGTTCCCGCCCCCAGTGCATGCCATTTCTGGCACTACAAAATATTTTCTATTTTTATAGCACTTTTGGTTACCCGGCGGTAATCAGGCAGAGCAGTAATTGCTCCCCATGAAATGGCCACATGCCAAGTGGTTTATTTATTTATTTGTTACATTTGTATCCCACATTTCCCCACCTATTTGCAGGCTCAATGTGGCTTATAATTTTCCGTCAAGATTTATGTAATTTCAGAATACATATACAATTGGTAATATATATAGAACATGAATGCTAAATGAACAGTCGGGCAAAAAAGGGAAAATATACAAATGGTTTCACATATTGAACATAGATTGCATATTAAAATTAAAGAATACGGTATAGGGAGAGAGTAATCCTATTGTTAAGTAAATGATGGTGAATTACAGTTCCAATTAAAAGGTTCACTTACCGCATGGCCTTTTCTTTTTGAGAAAAAAAAAACAACAACAACAACAGCCTTTTACCCACTTTGGTAAAAGGGAGTCTCAGCATGCATCAGCACAGGCCCCTTTTACCGCAGCTTAGCAAAATGACCCCTAAGCTAGTATTCTGTAAAGGTTGTTCCATGCAGAATGCCCTTCACATAATACTAGGTTAGCATAGATCATCTCACTGCCTAATTTTGTGCACCATTTATTGAATTTCCTCCAAACTGAATAACAGCAAAGGGATCAATAGTCAAAGTAATTTAACTGGCCAGAAATTATCAGTCTGGCCTGGCACTGCTCAGGGCTATTGGCTGATGTTCAGTGGCACTTAACCAGTTAGTGCTGTTGAATATCATCACAGACTGCTAAACTCAAAACCAGCTATTTTGTGGCAGGGTCGGCACTTATATGGTTAAGTGCAAATATTCGGCACCTAACCACCTAAGGGGGGTCCTTTGGCTATGGTGAGCTGAAAAATGGCCTGCGGTAGTGAAGGCACGTGTTTTGGGCATGCATAGATCCATTTTTCAGCGCGCATGCAAAAAATACCTTTTTTAAAATTGTTGCCGAAAATGGATGTGCAGCAAAATCGAAATTGTCACGTGTCCTTTTTGATTCTGAGACCTTACCACCAGCCATTGACCTAGCGGTAAAGTCTCACGTGGTAACCGGGTGGTAATGACCTACACGTGTCAAATCCACTTGGAGCGTGTTCGATACGCGCGTCCAAAAATAAAAATAATTTTCCAGACCTGTGTATCGGACGTGTGCCAAAAATGAAATTACCACAAGATCCATGCGATAGTTAAGCAGTAACTCCATTTTGGCACATGTTGGGCACACATAAACGCTTACGTGGCTTAGTAAAAGGGTCCCTAAGTGTAATGGTTAAATCAGACTGCATAAAGTCAGTCCTATCTCTATGCAGTGTTGCTTAGGCTGTTAAGTGCTGAATGTTGCACTTAACTGCAGAACTGATAGCCGGCCGCATAAATCTGGATATTCAGTGCTGGTGCCTGGACATTGCCCTGCATTGAATATTCAGGAATAACGCTGGTGTTAACAAAAACCCCACTCCCCGCTGCCAATTGAATATCTACCCAAAGTACTTAGGAGCATAAGGTTCGCCCTACTGGATTAGACCAAATATTCAACTAGCCCAGCATCCCGTTTCCAAAAATGGCCAGTCCAGGTCACAAGTACCTGGCAGAATCTCAAAACACAGCAACATTCCATGCTACGTAACCCCAGATATAAGCAGTGGCTTTTCATAAGTGTACCCTAATAATGCTTTATTGACTTTTCTTCCAGAAGTTGTCCAAACCTTTTATAGATCAAACAACTTTAGCTGCTGGGTGGGGGGATCTCTAAATTTAGGAGAATTTTATAGAATAAGCCTATATTTCCATGCATTTTATAGAATACGCTGAGTGCCCATCTGTGCGACTAAATTTAGTTGTGGGCATTTATGCCAAGTAAAACTTGGTATAAACGTTAACACCTAAATTGCACACAGACTGAATGTATTCTATAACCATGCGCATAGATTTTAGAAATGCTCACGACCTGCCCATGGCCATGCCCTCTTTTCAACTATGCGACACAGAATTTACGAGCATCATGTTATAAAATATGCTTAGACAGTTCTGCGTGTAAATTCTAATTAATGCCAATTAGTGTCAATAATTGCTTGTTTAGTGGCAATGATCAGCGTTGATTGGCTTGTTAACTAAGTAATGCACACAAATCCAGAATACAATTGGATTTGTGCATGCAACTTGACTCACGCTCATAGGCGTAGACTGGGGGGGCGAGGGGGGGGCAGTGCCCCCCCAAACGAAATGAAACGACTTATGACTTTTATTTAATTTTCACCCGAAGTCGCAGTAAAAGCACCAACAAACAGACAGGCTCGACTCCGTCCTTCACTTCTCTGCCCTCTCTGCGTCCCGTCCCGCCTTCCTCTGACGTCATTTCCTTTCGGGCGGGCGGGACGTTGAGAGGGCAGAGAAGTGAAGGACGGAGTCGAGCCTGTCTGTTTGTTGGTGCTTTTACTGACTGACTAGTTCGCTGCTGCAACCCTTGTCCGTAGTGGAAGTGAAGTGACTGAGCCTGAGCGTCCTGAGTCCAGAGAAGGAAGAAGACATCATTTGGTAAATCTCATTTTTTCCACTCCCCCGCGCAGCTGTCGCCATTCACTCAAAACAAAGCAAGCAAACCTGTAAGGAATTTGTTTTCATTGTGCAGCATAAGAGTACAGGCTTATAGTGTTATTTTTTATTGATCTTCCCTGGATTTTTTTTCTATCACAGCTCTTTTTTCCTTCCTCCATATTAGCATATTCATTTGCTTATGTATATATGCAAATGATATGCTAATATGCTCCACCCATTCTTTGCCCCCCAAATGAAACAGTCAAACTACGCCTATGCTCACGCTGTACAGAATCCAGGGGTAACTGTCTTATGCTAGTGCCTGGCTAAATATTGGAACAGATCCACATAAGTACCTGTGGCTCCCTCCTATCTGAGCAGGCCCCAATATTCAATGCCAGTGCCCACACATGGATAGACATTGAATATCCGGACCTAGCCTAGCTGGAAACATAAATACTTTTTTTTTTCTACTTGAAATATTTCTTTTATTGGTTTTCAATACAAACATAAGCAAGAGCTCACAACATAACAACAAGCAATATTTTACAAAGTATGGCAACACTGGAGCTCACATTTAAGAAGTAGCATAGGCGCCCGGTATAAGAGGCTTGGGGAGGCTAAGCCTCTCCAGCCGCAGCGGATGGTTGGATCAGCTGTTTTTCTCCGAGTCGGGAGCCTGAGAGTAGACCAGTCCTGAGTCTGACTTGTCTTCTTTGCAGACAGTGCCATTGGTGTCGACTGCGTGGGTGCTGGGGGTGCTCGAGCACCCCCAATATTGCACCTACCGGAAGTCGTGACTCTGTCTACCCCCTCTCTTCCTCCCTTCCTCCGGCACAGCAGTCTTCAGCCTTTCTGTGCTCCTGGCAGCGGTAGCGACATATACACGCTGCCTTCGGCTCTGCACCAGAAGCCTTCTCTTCAAGTTCCTGTTCCCGCATAGGTGAGAACAGGAACTTGAAGAGAAGGCTTCCGGGGCAGACCAAAGGCAGCGTGTATACGTTGCTACCTCTGCCAGGAGCACAGAAAGGCTGAAGACTGCTGCGCCAGAGGGAGAGCGGAAGAGAGGGGGTAAACGGAGTCACGATCGCCGTTTGGGTGGGCTTGCATGATCCTGGACCTCGCGGGGGCGGAGGCTCGTGGGGGACAGCAGAGGGAAGATGGATGGGACTGGGAGGGGTTGGGAGGGGTGGGGAGCAGAGGGAAGGAGCAGGAAATAAATGGGACTGCGAGGGGTGGGGAGCAGAGGGAAGGAGCTGGAGATGGATGGGACTGCGAGGGGTGTGGGGAGCAAAGGGAAGGAGCAGGAGATGGATGGGACTGGGAGAGGAGGGGAGCAGAGGAAAGGAGCAGGAGATGGATGGGACTAGGAGGGGTAGGGAGCAAAGGGAAGGAGCAGGAGATGGATGGGACTGGGAGAGATCAGGCACAGCAGAGGGAAGGAACAGAAGATGGATGGGACTGGAGGGATGGTGAGCAGAGGGAAGGAACAGAAGATGGATGGGACTGGGAGGGATGGTGAGCAGAGGGAAGGAGCAGAAGATGGATGGGACTGGGAGGGATGGTGAGCAGAGGGAAGGAGCAGAAGATGGTCAAAGCCAGTAGGTAGATGGATACTAAGGACTAAAGAGTGAGAGAAAAGTGTGTGGGTGTGGGGGGGGGGGGGGAACGTAAAATGAAAGATCAGTGCCAGACAGATGCAGAGAAGGACAGTAAGAAGACAAGAGAAGGGCGAAGAAATGGAAAAGTCAACCTGGAAAAGAATTTAGGAGAATATTGATACATGGAAAGTGGAAAGGAGACTGGGACCAGACCAACTAGAAAAATAGAATGCTCAGACAACAAAGGTAGAAAAGAAAACATTCTTTGTATTTAATGCTTTTTAAGGACTAAGATGTGCCTGCTTTGTGAAATGTACATTATTTTTTTCTATTGTATTTTGCAGAGTACAGGAGAAAATACATTTCTGTTTCTCTTTTACCAGTATTTGCACTGCTTACAGAGTCTGGCTTTCTTAAAGAGATCTATATTTCAGTTTTTGTGGGCATGTTTTTTGTGGTTCCCTATTCTCATGAGGGTCTGTCCCTGTTCTGCATATGTGACTGATGTGATGGATTCTGCTAGCATGTAGTGTTTGTGTAGGAATGTGTAACAGTCCAGCTTGTTGCAGTTTTCCAGTAGCAGGTATATTGGTGCTCTAGGGTCCGATCATCTTGGGCTGGCTGGATGGCGTTACTGAACCCCCCTTTTTTTCTCCACTCTATATGCTGAGTCACATTTAACTGTGGGTGATAACTTGGTCCTGTATCCTGTTTTATACACAGGTAGTGTGTGAGACTGTGGCTTTGGAGTTTCAAATTAATTACTTGCAAGCTTGAGTGCATCAGTAGTCATAAAGATGACTTATACTGTGCCAAAATTGAAATTTGAAAACTCTAATCTCTATCTGGTCGTTAATAAAAGGAGCTCATTGTGAATACTATTCACTCTAAAAGGATGTTTTGTGGCTGTACATGAGAATTGTGACATGATCCCTTGTTTCATATTGTTGACGGTCTGCATTTTCCGTATGGGTGGTATATTGGTGTATTAGGTTCTGCCCAGTGCAATATTTATGGTACAGTAAGGTTCTGAGTGTGTTTTTGCACAAAGTTGTGCATAGTGTTTTGCAGTTGAGCGATTGTGCTTAGAATATGCTTTTAGCAACCACTTTATGCTTTGACATATGATACATATCTAATATCTAAATTTAATAAAAGGTATTAATTGTGACTTTTATTTTTATTTTTTTTTCTGTGTGTTATCAGACAATTATGGATTTAAGCTCCACCCCTGGCCCCACCCCAACCCCCTCCCTCTTTAGCCTCCCCAAACAGATGGGCCACCGACCGCCTATGAGAAGTAGCAATCTATATCTAGAATCAAATTAAGTGAAAACAAGAGAGAGGGAGGAAAGAGGAAAAGAAGAGGGAAAGGGGAGGGGGCTGGAGGATACAAATCAAAGTATAAAGCATGCATATGCCATACAATACATCAAATTTAGTACTTATCTCTGTACCGTATCAAAATAAGAGACAAGTGGTAGCCATTTTTCCCTATATGAAGCAAAACGAGAAGATTTCTTTGCGAGGTGTGATTCAAATTTGTAAATTTGGAGCACTAGGTTCCACCATTCATGGTAGGTAGCCTGATGTAAAGACTTCCAGTGGGAGAAGATTACCTTCAATACTAAAGAAACCATGGTGCTAACAAGTGCCCCTTCACTAGGAGTCAGCAGACTCTTATAATACTGATCCCTGAGAATCACAAATTGATAAGTGAGTGAGCCAGGAAGGTGAAAAAAGTCTACCAGTTGTGACCAGATTTCTAGCCAGTACTTACGAAGGCACACACAATCAAAGGTAAATGCATAAATACTTTTTTAAAAATGCTCACCACCACCAGCTGACTATTGACTGTTAAATTTCTATGCCTCATGCAGGGGCACATGGGATCAGAAGCCCCATTGGTTAAGGAGATCCAGGAGAGCCTCTGTATCTGCCCCTTTATATGTGCCTACTGCTGCTGTGCAAAACAGATATTTAATGCAGCAGTAGCCCATAATAACAGGGGCTGATAAACTATTTTTTTCATTCCCTTTTTCTTTTTGCAATATTTATTCTTAATCTGTTCTGTATAATTTTACATCATTAAGGGGGAAAGTTGTTAAAGTGGTCTACCAATAAGACATGTTATTTTACTGTAAACCCAGCTATTAGTAACTATGCATAAAATGGGACCTGTGCTAAAATAGCATGAGTTAGTGGTAAAATAACATGTCTTAACAGTAGCCCACATTAATAACTTCCCCCTTAAGTGACTTTGCAAGTGTGCTGCATATGAAGAAGACTACAAAAACCCATACAATTTGACATTTTTGTGCATTTCTGGGTATTTTGCACTATTTTTCCATGCAAACTATACTTCACATTTTATTACTTAAGGTCAGTTTTGAGCAGTAGCAGAAACCCCAGGAAAAGCTGCTCCAGTGAGTGCCTTCAGCTCTGACCAAAACTAAGGATGTTGGAGAGTTCTTAGAAATCTCACGATAAGAGAATCACTGAAACATACCACAGGCCTTATATTCAAAGCAATGGCGAACACATAATTCTCTTTTTCAGATAGTGTCAGTACTTATTTGAATAAAATCAACTGGTTTAACTCACTAAACAGCCAGATTTTATTAGGATCATAAGGGCCAAATATGAGGAGACACAGAGGAGGAGTTGGCAATTATCCATTTACCCCCTAATTCTGTAAAATTCGCTAACAATTGTGTGTGCAAATTTCAGAGAAATCTTAATTTGCGCATATAATTTAAATGAATAATGAGCTGATTAGTGCCAATAATTGTCTTAACAAGCAATTATTGGCACTAATTAGATTTAATTGGAATATACATTCATAACTTTAGGTGCGGTATCCACACCTAAATTGTACATACAAGCTCAAAAAGGAAATGCGGAAATGGGGGGATCATGGCTGGAATGGGGGCATTCTTAACATTTACGCTCCTAAAGTTAGCCATGATTCCCAGTTGTAAGCACTATTCTATAATCCGAACCTAACTTTAAGCACAGTTTATTGAATAGCACTTTTTTGGCTGTGATTTCTTGGCTCCATATATAGAATCTAGTCCATAATGGCTATATTCAGCTGTTAAACAGAAGTTATCCATTGCCAAAAAGCGGGCCTAAATTAAATGATAGTCACCGGAATGGTCACTGCTTATATGTATATTACTTTTTAAACAGACAGTTGCGGGGCCTGCACTCAGTTTTACAAGGTGACCACCCAAGCTGAAAATTGGGCCTTATGTTTTTAAAAGTACATTTTCATTTATTCTTTTTTTTTTTTTTTACATCAGCAGCTGCTGAATATCTTGCTGTCATTTTGCTATGTGTTTTTTGTACATGTGCCAGAATATAATTGGTTAGTTCTACTTTTGGAATTGTACCAGAGCATGCTAAGGTTGAGCCCTGGAACAGTAGCTGGAAAAGGCACCCAGGGAATAGGGAAGAAAGGGCTTTCCTTGAGGCCAAAGCTCAAATTTTCCTGTTTATCACTACAAACATATTGAAGATGAAAATGTACATATGTGCAAATTCTAAAAAAGAAAATTCCTCTTTTAAGCTAAAACATGGGGAAAAAGTGTTCCATCATAAAGCATTTTATTCCCCAGTAGATGCTATTTTGTTTCAAATTAATGATCCCTTTCATATCCCATAGCCTTTCCCTCAGTGGTTCACACCACCTGGGTGACAGATTGTCAGCTAATTGCTGCTGAATTCTTACCAGTCAATCACAGGTCATTTCCTTAGTGGGAGCTACTTAGACTAACCATATTTACAAAGTCCTTATTAATCATCCCTCCACTGATAAAACAACACTTTGTTAGAATGAGGCCTTTCAGTTGCCCATCTGTGTGGTTGCTCTGTCATGTCCATGTGACATTTATTCAGTTTTCTGGTGAAACACTTCACTGACTGAGTCATAGCTAACCAGCAAAAGGAATTTAAAGCTCAGACTGCTCTTTTCTGTGTTAATATAACCAAACAATAACCTAGGCATTCATATTCTATCTGCATTGGAACTAAGTGCCTAAAATGATTTTCACAAGTAAACTGTCTACGTAATAGCAGTAAATCAGAGAAGTTGCACATGTGTAGCCTAAAGGTTTAATTATTTCAAAGTGATTTTATGACTAGCAGTCTCATTAAAATCTCTAGCTGTGGAACGCGTATGTTTCTCACTTGTGCTTACTGCTTACTTTAAACGGGTTTAATCTACCCTTAACTTCAGCACAACCATGTTATTGGCCATCGTTACGCATTTCAAGGGCCAATATTTTACTTTAAAAGACCCCAAAGTGCCATCAGCAGGTTATTGGGTGGTGTGCTATCAACATTTCTGGTAATTTACTTTGCTGTGTTCAGTGCTTAAGATCTATATAAAGAAGCACATGAATTGGAAGGGAATAAGCCAACTGCTGTCAGGAGGGTTCAGAGGCGTACTTTGCTGGGCAATGCTTTACAAAATGTTAAGATGAAAGCATGCAGGTTCCTGCAGTCTGGAGGCACATTACTAACAGAATATCCTCAACCATACAATACTATTAAAAGCAAATCAGGTCGATAGCACTCCCACCCGCAGAATAATTCAACAAGAGTTGGAGTTTTAATGCCGAGAGAGGTATCCTTTACTGATTTATTTATATTCTAGACAGCTCAATATAGTTCACAGTGGGGATGTATGTTTGCTAGCACACATTCAATTCATTAGTGTGTCATAAAAACGCTGTACATGCCAAATCGATTTAATGCATATTAACCTGACAGTTAAGTGTTAAGTTGATCGATGCATGTTAAAAAAAGTTCTAACATGCACCAAAAAGATTTTATTGAAATGAATGTGTAAAACAAATTTAAAAACCTGCAAAAAAAGTACAAAAAGGATTTGAAAATGAATGACAATTTTTTTTTGTACACATGCCTAGCTCACGAGTTTTACTGTACAAATAATTGGATATAGTGAGCCATATCTCACAGAAACTTAAAGGTAGTCCCCTGTATACAAGTACCATGTTGCAAATGACTTATGGGAACTGCTGCTTACATGATGTTTTTTTTACAGGCTATTAGTAGGATGGTTTGCCATTATCTTTCCCAGTCATCTTTGCCCTCCCCCCCCCCCCCCCCCCACCCAAGCTAAGGCTGGGTACGGAAAGTGGATGTATGACTGAGTTAGCCAGAGGCCAGCTACCTTAAACAAATCCCAGTGTGGGATTTGAGCTAAGGTTGGAAGAGCAGTAGGCAAATGACCTATCAATTGCACCACAAGGCATCCCTAGTTAGAATGTGATAAATATCACATCTAGACATCAGTATCCAAAGTAATCTAACCAAGTAACAACCATGTTAGCAGGCTAGATCATCTGTGGTAAAAATTATACTCCTCAGAGTAGCTAAAACATGCATATACTTTCATAAGGGGTAATTCCATGAATGATTTATCACCTATAAAATTCTGTTATAGGAATTGTGATATAAAATCAGAACACTATAATGTATACTTTTTGCTGCATTTTAAACATAGGCATTCCCATACGATGTGTATTGGGGGAGGAGGAGGGGAAAGTTGGGGAAATAAACTACAACTGCACAATTGTGGCTTCATACATGCAGTTTTGTCCCATTCCTTACCTACAGAAACAGCAGGTGTAAAATACATCAGCATATTTTGTATTTTGGTTAAGCAACTGTTCAAAGAGAAAATTAACTGCCTAGTTTCAAGTTGAAAAATTCACTGCAAATTGCTCAAGTACTAAACAATTCACATATCTTGCATCTATTGGCTTGCTGAAAATTGCCCCCTTATTTCCAGCTGATAAAAAAGTAGAGAAAATTGTGATATATCTTGCTGAAAATAAGTAATATAGAGCTGATACTGTATATGTATTATAGATTATAAAAAAGGGTCTGGATTTCCTAACAGAGTATCAATTCACATGTGAAAAATGGATAGTTTAAATTATTGTATTCAAAATTAAGAAAGAGTTGTGTTTTAGTAGCTATCCTGGTGATGGAGAAAACTGGATGCTTTGCAGTTGGAATACCTTTTATTGGCCTAGCATGAGAATAATCAAATAATGCTGTAGCATGAGCTTTCAAAATCACATATGTTCTCTCTTCAGAAGCCTCACAAAGCTCTGTGGGATTTTTGGCAAGTTCTTAATTTCTGCACTTTCAGCCAAAATATTCACAGTATTTTTTTGCCAATGTTTGTGTTTTTGCAGGTTTTTCCTCTGAATTCTTTTCCCCTCTTTCCTGGAGTTGCAGACAAGTAAAGTAAGCCTGTTTGGCAAACATGTAATAGTTTAAATTGTGCAAGCATACAGACCAAAAGATTTTCAGCATTGTTTTCTTCATTCTGCTCTGAGACTTAAAATAGGGTAGATGTTTTCTAAAAGTCACAGAATAGTTCTAGAGTCACTATTACCTGCTTCCACCACCCACAAGCTCCCATGATGCCATTGTCATAGTAAGAACCACAAAATATCTGATACAGTGAGTAGAATATGTTAGGGGAGTGCTTTGAAAAAGAAGGAATCAGTGTCAGTACAGGGGCTATTTTATAACTCAATGCCTCCATTTGGGCGTCCCAAGCCATGTGGTAGGAGCCTATTCTATAACTGAACCTTTGGTGCCTGATTTCAATTTTTGATAGAGCCCAGCGTTTAATGTATGATAATAGTAAGGGTCCTAAATTACAATTTGACCTTTCTTCAGCATTTGACCTGATGGATGGACCATGATATTCTGCTTTCTGAACTTAACCAAACTGAAATATAAAACATAAACAGAGAAACAGAGAAACATGACAGCATAAGGGCCAAATGGCCCATCCAGTCTGCCCACCCTCAGTAACCACTAACTTCTCCTTTTCTTAAGAGATCCCACATGCCTATCCCATGCTTTCTTAAATTCTGACACAGTCCTTGTCTCCACTTCATGAAACACTCCAAAGGAAATAGGAGAGTAATGGGATAGGAGGTAGTATCCTATTGTGGATTAAAAGCTGGTTAAAAGATAAAAAACAGAAAGTAGGGTTAAATGGTCAGTATTCTCAATGGAGAAGGGTAGATAGTGGGGTCCCCCAAGGGTCTATGCTGGGACTGCGTACTTTTTAACATATTCATAGATGATCTAGAGATGGAAGTAACTAGTGAGGTAATTACATTTGCTGACGACACAAAGTTATTCAAAGTTATTAAATCGCAAGAGGATTCTGAAAAATTATGAGGACTTTAGGAGACTGGGAGAGTGGGCATCTAAGTGGCAGATGACGTTTAATGTGAGCAAATGCAAAGTGGTGCATGTGGGAAAGAGGAGCCTGAACTATAGTTATGTAATGCAAAGTTCCACTTTAGAAGTCACTGACCAGGAAAGGGATCTAGGCGTTATCGTTGATGATACATTGAAATCTTCTGTTCAGTGTGCAGCGGCGGATAAGAAAGCAAATAGAATGTTAGGTATTATTTATTTATTTATTTATTTGTTGCATTTGTATCCCACATTTTCCCACCTATTTGCAGGCTCATTATTAGGAAAGGAATGGAAAACAAAAATGAAGACATTATAATGCCTTTGTATCGGTCCATAGTGTGACCACACCTTGAAAACTGTGTTCAATTCTGGTCACCACATCTCAAAAAAGATATAGTGGAATTAGAAAAAGTACAGAGAAGGGTGATGAAAATGATAAAAGGGATGGGATGACTTCCCTATAAGGAAAGGCTAAAGCATCTAGGGCTCTTCAACTTGGAGAAAAGACGGCTGAGGGGAGATATGATATAGGTCTATAAAATAATGAGTGGATTGGAACGGGTAGACGTCAATCACTTGTTTATTCTTTCCAAAAATACTAGGACTAAAGGGTACACAATGAAGCTACAAAGTAGTACATTTAAAACGAATTGGAGAAATATTTCTTCACTCAATGTGTAATTAAACTCTAGAATTCATTGCCAGAGAATGAAGTAAAAGCGGTTAAATTAGCGAGGTTTAAAAAAGGTTTGGATGGTTTCCTAAAGGAAAAGTCCATAGACCATTATTAAAATGGACTTGGGGAAAATCCACTGCTTATTTCTAGGATACACAACGTTTGAAAGGCAAAGCAATTTACTACAACAGTGATAAATTTATTATTGAAGGCGTCTCATACTGTCACATAGACATTTTTATGTCATGCTTCTTTCAAGCTTATATAGTTGTGACTTTATATAATCATAGACCACCTCCAGCCAACCAGTAGTCCACACTCCACCTTATAATTGAAAGAGAAAAATGCCTAGATTTCGACCCAAATCGGGAGATAGACGTTTATCTCACAAAAACGAATAAATCGGTATAATGGAAAGCCGATTTTGGACGTTTTCAACTGCACTCCATCGCGGAAGCATATAAAGTTGACGGGGGCATGTCGGAGGCGTGGCGAAGGTGGAACTGGGGCGTGGTTATCGGCCGAGGAGAGATGGACGCCTTTCACCGATAATGGAAAAAAAGTATGCGTGTGTAGCTAGAATTTAGGGCATTTTTCCTGGACCCTGTATTTTCACGAATAAGGCCCCAAAAAGTGACCTAAATGACCAGATTACCACCAGAGGGAATCGGGGATGACCTCCCCTGACTCCCCCAGTGGTCACAAACCCCCTCCCACCACAAAAAAATGAGGTTTCACAACTTTTTATTTTCACCCTCAAATGTCATACCCACCTCCCTGGCAGCAGTATGCAGGTCCCTGGAGCAGTTGTTAGAGGTGCAGTGGACTTCAGGCAGGTGGACCCAGGCCCATCCCCCCTACCTGTTACAATTGTGCTGCTTAATGCTTAGTCGTCCAACCCCCCCAAACCCACTGTACCCACATGTAGGTGCCCCCCTTCACCCCTTAGGGCTATAGTAATGGTGTAGACTTGTGGGCAGTGGGTTTTGAGGGGGATTTTGGGGGCTCAACACACAAGGGAAGGGTGCTATGCACCTGGGAGCTTTTTTACCTTTTTTTTTGTTTTTGTAAAAGTGCCCCCTAGGGTGCCCGGTTGGTGTCCTGGCATGTGAGGGGGACCAGTGCACTACGAATCCTGGCCCCTCCCACGAACAAATGCCTTGGATTTATTTGTTTTTGAGCTGGGCGCTTTCATTTTCCATTATCACTGAAAAACAAAAACGCCCAGCTCACAAATTGTCGAATAAAACATGGACGTCTATTTTTTTCGAAAATAAGGTTCGGTCTGCCCCTTCACGGACCCATTCTCGGAGATAAACGCCCATGGAGATAGACGTTTTCGTTCAATTATGCCCCTCACTATCTGCTAGTAGTGAAACATTGGTATCTATATACCCGTGTGCTTACTGTGATATATTTAAAAAAAAAAAAAATTATGTGCACTACTGTTCAAAAATTAAAGCACTGTTGAAATAAACTTGATTATGATGCAAAAAATCAACTTATCTTAATGTCTCTGGAGGTTGCAAGCCATATTATAATCTTCTTGGGCCTTATACATTTCCAGAGTTCAGCTTATCAGACATTAGTAAGTTTCCGGTATCGTTGTCAGCCCATCGCAAATTATTAAACAACATTGGGACATAATATGCGTGCCCACCCTATTTTTGAGAATTTCCGGATAAGAATGGCCTTTTCCCGAGCACGCAATCTCAGTGAAATTTTAAGCCCGTCCGATTTATCATCATTAGAAGTAATTGATGATATTAGGCACGGGAGCCACACCAAATGTAATAAAAGTGGATGTAAAACATGCGCTTTGTCCATAGAAGCGTCAAATTTCTGCCATAACGGCCGAATGTATCAGCTTAGATATCAGACCACCTGCCGTACAACACATATCATTTACTATATCAGATGTCCCTGTGGCAAGGTATACATTGGCAAATCAAATAGATCTCTAAATGCTAGAATGGTCGAGCACAGATCCAGAATAGCTGCCATTAGCACTGGAGCTCCGCTTGTACAACATTGCATCAAAAAACAACATTCAAGTGAGTCGTTAAGATGTATGGTTATCGATTGCATTATTCCAAATGTTCGTGGTGGTAACATTGATAGATTGCTATTACAAAAAGAAACTCAGTGGATCTATCATCTGAATACTTTAGAGCCTAACGGACTCAATACGTATCTCCAATGGAACTGTTTCTTTTAATTAAACAGCTGACTGTGATGTAATGTCAAAATAGGCGGGGCCTGTAGGTTTTAAAACAAGAACGCCAGCGCCATTTTGACTGGCTTTGTATCGGTATCAGTTGCTGTTGAAGTGAGACCAGTTGCCATTTATCAATAAGGTATGCAGAAATCAAGAGTATTTTTGTGTTAAGTTTATGTTCTCCGTGTTTCATAGATGTATGCCCTTGAGAAAGCAGTAGACCGCGAAACAGGTTCCTGTCGGGCTGACAACGATACCGGAGACTTACTAATGTCTGATAAGCTGAACTCTGGAAATGTATAAGGCCCAAGAAGTTTATAATATGGCTTGCAACCTCCAGAGACATTAAGATAAGTTGATTTTTTGCATCATAATCAAATTTATTTCAACAGTGCTTTAATTTTTGAACAGTAGTGCACATAATTTTTTTTTTTTTTTTTTTTTTAATATATCACAGTAAGCACACGGGTATATAGATACCGATGTTTCACTACTAGCAGATAGTGTGGACTACTGGTTGGCTGGAGGTAGTCTATGATTATATAAAGTCACTATATAAGCTTGAAAGAAGCATGACATAAAAATGTCTATGTGACAGTATGAGACGCCTTTAATAATAAATTTATCACTGTTGTAGTAAATTGCTTTGCCTTTCAAACGTTGTGTATTTTTACAAAGATATATAAGGTAGAGCGTAGCCATTTTCTACTCATTGTTTGTATTTCTAGGATAAGCAGCAAAAAATGTATTGCACTGTTTTGGGATTTTGCCAGGTACTTGTGACCTGGATTGGCCACTGTTGGAAGCAGGATTGGCCATTTTATGCATCCACCACCCTTTCTATGAAAGAGTATTTTTTTAGATTACTCCTAAGCCTATTTCCTCTTAACTTCATCTTATGCCCTCTTATTTCAGTGTTTTCCTTCATTTGAAAACAGCTCACCTCCTGTACGTTAATGCCACTGAGATATTTAACCATCTCTATAATATCCCCTCTCCCCTGCCTCTCTTCCAGTGTATACATATCGAGGTTCATAAGCCTGTCCCTATATGTTTTCTGACAGAGACTGCTAACAAACTTTGTAGCCGCCCTCTGGACCGACTCCATCCTGTTTATATCTTTTTGTAGGTGTGGTCTCCAGAATTGCACATGCTAATCTAAATGGGGCCTCACCAGAGACCATCAGGCCCCATCGCTTTGTCTACTTTTAGTTTAACTAGTTCCTCACGAACACAGTCTTCAGAGAATTGGTCCTGGTCTACAACACGTCTATCCACATTAGCATTCGTTTTCTGCGGTCCTACCCCTAGCCTTTCATCTGTGAACACAGAACAGTAATAATTGCTAATTATTTCAACTTTATCCTTATCAGCTTCTACATATTCCTCTCCCTCAGCATTGAGCCTCACAATGCTATTACAGCACTTCCTCCTGTCATTTACATTTCTAAAAAATGTCTTGTCCCCCAATTTTACCTTATCAGCTATCTTTTTTTCCATTTGCCTTTGCTTTCGTGACAGCTTTTTGAGCTTTTCCTAGCTTTTACAGGTGTTTTTGCCTGTCTTCCTCTTTCTGAGATGTCTTGTAATGTATGAAGGCTAACCTTTCCCTTACATTTTCAGCTACTACATTTGAGAACCAGAGTGGCCTTCTTTTCCTCATACTTTTATGTAATTTTCTAATATAAAGGTTTGTTGCCTTTAAAATAGCTCATTTCAGTTTTGCCCGATGTTATACTTCCTTCAGCTGTTCCCATCGAACTAACTGTTCCTTGAGAAATTCCTCCATCTTGGCAAAGTTAGTTCTTTTGAAATCTAGGACCTTTGGTGTTGAATAAGCCCTTTCCTCCTTGTCTTAACTTTGAACCACACCATTTGGTGATTACTATATGCCAAATGATCTCCCACCGTAACATTGGAAATATTCTCCCTGTTTGTAAGCACCATGTCTAGAATAGCTCCATCATGAGTTGGTTCCATTACCCACTGCTGGAACAATTCTTCCTGTACAGAATCCAAGATCCCTCTGCTTCTAAATGACCCCGCAGCGGGGATGCTTCAGTTGGCATCTGGAATATTAAAATCACCTATCAGTAGTACTTCCTATTTCCTAGCTATCTTGTGAATGTCTTAATTAATTCTCTGTCCATTTTTTTCTGGCTGTGAAGGTGACCTGTATATTATATCAATGTAAATACATTTTCCTTTTCCTCGTATCAGTTTAACCCACAGTGCTTCTTCCTTATCCCATATGTCCTGCAATTCTGTCACTTTAATATTATTCTTAACATATAATGCCACTTCTCCACCATTTTTTCCTACCCTGTCCTTTCTGAATAGATTATAGTCAGGTATAACTATATCACAGTCATGGATCTCTGTGAACCACATGTCCGTGACCGCCACTAAATCCAAGTTGGCGTCTATCATTGTTGTAGCCTCTAGATCTAGAAGTTTGTTTCTCATAATACTGGCATTGATATGCAAGGCTCTCCAGATGTCACTCTTTTTTTCCCTTTTCTATAAAGGTATTTGATGTTTTACCTTTCTGAGGGTTATTAATAACATGAGGGCTTTTCTCACCCATCCTCAGCAAATTTAGTTTAAAGTCCCCTTTAGTACTCTCGCCAGTCTATTACAGAAGACACTTTGTCCCTTCATTGAAAGATGGGCACCATCACTGCTCAGTAGCTCTTGGAAAATCATCCCATGGTCTAGAAAACCATGAGAAATCCTACCTGTGTACCCTCTCTCACACTCTCCCTTCCCATCTGCAATGCAGGACTCCTCTATCTCTGTCTCTTTCTTCCTCCCCATTTCCCATGCAGGATTTCCCCCCCCCCCCCCTTATATATCTTTCTCACATGTCCCCATCCAACATCATCCACTGTCCTTTTCATCCCTTACCATCCAACATCACTTTTCTCTCTTCTCCATCACATTGCCCTTCTGTCTCTCATCCCTCAGCATCCAGCTTTACTGTGTATTTCTCTCCTCCTCCTCCTCCCTGTCTAGCTTTGCCTGTCTCTCTCCAATACTCCTGTCTCTCTCTCTTTTTTTCCATTCATTATAAAATCATTGTCTCATCTCCCTTCTCCTCACCCCACCATTGGCTCTATCCTTTCACCCCACAATTGGTCCCATCCCCAAGCAGGACTCTCTCTCTCTCTCTCTCTCTCTCTCTCTCTCTCTCTCTCTCTCTCTCTCTCTCCATTTGCCATGCAGGACTCCCCCTTCCCATTCAGTCATGCAGGATCTCTTCTATCTCTCTTTCTTATCCCCCATCCAACATCACTTACTGTCTCTTTCACCCCCCCACCATCTAACATCACCTCTCTCTTTTCCCCATCATGTCTCCCTTTTGTCTCTCATTGCTCAGCATCCAGTTTTACCCTTTCTCTCCTCTACCCCTTTCCCTGTCTTTCCTCCAATGCTCCAGTCTCTCTTTTTTTCCCTTTTCATCATGCAATGCCATCCCATCGCTCTCCCCTCACCCCATCATTGGCCCTATCTCTTTCACTCTCTCCCTTTCCACCCCCTCCTGGTCACTCACTGATGGGTCCGCATAGGCCTGGAAGAAGGAACCATGAGCTTAGTTTAGCTTTCATGCCCTGTCCTGCCATTCACTCACTGGTTCACCCCTCTGCCTCCCCGACTTGGCTGTGAACAAAATGAAGCCACATAGGTGGTCATAGCTCTTTGTGTGCTGCTGCTGCTGGTTTCCCTCCTCCACTCTCCCTGAAACAGTAAGTTACATCATGGGAGGATGGAGGGGAGAAACTGGCAGCAGTGCAGATAGAGCTATGACCCTGTGTGTGGCTTAATTTTGTTCACAGCCAAGTCAGTGAGGTAGTAGGGCAAACTAGTGAGTGATGGGCAGAGCAAGGCAGGGAAGGGATGGTAAGTTTCTGGTTCCTTCAGGGGCTGGGGAGGTCTAACCTATGGCACAGAGGCACCATTTTCTTTGAAAATCTGTTTGGTGGAGCGACTGTTCCTCCTGTGCTTCCCTTCAGCAAAGCCTCTGGACAACACATATTCCTGACTGATTAAGTTTAATAAATAGAATTTGTCATTTTATTGTTCTTTTGATCCATATTGTCATGTTGCAAGCTCTTTGGCCTGTGAGAAGTTCCTGCTCTATCTCAGATGTGTCATGCAGCAAAATGGATGTGGCACACTGGAGACTGCTGTTATAATAGATGAGCATCCTAATGGAGAAAAGTAAGAACCTATAAAGGGGATGCATTAAGGAACCTTACTGTTGATATTACAATAATTAGCTGACTAGATGACTGCAATTCCTTATATTATGGCTTGGCTAAGTCTAGACAGGTAGACTGCTCACCAAAGCCATATTGCATGATTTTATTACTCCTATTCTTCCAAATCTACATTGTCTTTCTATGGAGGTCAGGTTCAAATTTAATGTGCATTGTGTGATTCATATTGCATACACATAAAATTTGATTTAAAAAGTCAGGATATACATGACTAAAATTCAAAAATGTACATCTAACAAGGAGGCATGATCTGGGCATATTATGTGTGGGATTACACTTTCCGATCCGGGTTAACACTCGAGGTTAGAAAATCTTTAAGAGCATTATTTGAGTTTGATCTAATAGACGCTGCAGCTACATTACAAGACTTAAAATTGAAAGACGAAAACAAGATTGGTCATATCTGATGTTGAAAGATTTAAGAATTAACAAATCCGATGGTAAAAGACTCCTGAAGCAGGCCCTGTAGGCCGAAACACAGCTATGTCGAGTCTTGCTCATCGACCATCCTAATTGTAAAAGTTTTATCTTGTTTATCGACTATTACATTTTATTTTTTACTGGACTTTTATTTGAAGCGTCATCCTTTTAATTTGTTTTGGTCATCTTTGCTGTTTTGTTTTGATATATGGGATTAGAGCAGGATTAAAAAATAAACATGTATTTCCTGTTTCAGAAGAGGAATGCACATTTATGACCAACAGATTGTTACCTGGGACCTCAAAGTGTTCATACTGAACAGTGCTCAACTGGAAGGTCAGTCTCTTAACACCCCACCCCCCCTCCCAGTGGTTTATATCAGGTTTCATATTTATTTTTTATATACCACAAATCATATACAAATATACTTCCAAGAAGTTAGCCAAGTATTTAAAAAGGAAATAAATATAATTAACACACAAATAAGACAAATAGGGAAGAACCCCCCCCCCCCCCCCCCCCCCCCCCACCACCCACACACACACACACAAACACATGCAATAGAGGCACACTGAAGGCATAAGAATTAAACTAAATTACAGAGCCGTAAATCAACACATAAGGAAAAATTGGGTGAGTATAGAAATGTGGAAAGAGTCAGGTTATAGGGAATACTTGTTTAAAGAGGGAAGTCTTAAGAGCAATTTATTTTTTATTTTGTTACATTTGTACCCTGTGCTTTCCCACTCATGGCAGGCTCAATGCGGCTTACATATACAGGTACTTATTTGTACCTGGGGCAATGGAAGGTTAAGTGACTTGCCCAGAGTCACAAGGAGCTGCCTGTGCCTGAAGGGGGAATTGAACTCAGTTCCCCAGGACCAGAGTCCACCACCCTAGCCACTAGGCCACTCCTCCACTCATTTAAAATTCACATAACATAACATAAGTGTAGCTATACTGGATCAGACCAATGGTCCATCTAGTCCACTATTCTGCCTCCAAACAGTGGCCAAGCCAGGTCACAAGTACCTGACAGAAACCCAATTACAAGCAACATTCCAAGCTACCAATCCCAGGGTAAACAGCTGCCTCTCCATATCTGTCTCAATAGCAAGCTATGGACTTTTCTTCCAGGAACTTGTCCAAACCTTTTTTAAACCCAGATATGCTAACTGCTGTTACCACATCCTCCTGCAAAGAGTTCCAGAGCTTAACTATTCACTGAGTGAAAAAATATTTCCTCCTATTTGTTTTAAAAGTAACTTCCTTGAATGTCCCCTAGTGTCTGTACTTTTCAAACGATTAAAAAATTGATTTACGCATATTGGAAAGCTATTCACCATAGGCTTCAGAATTGGATCTCCAGGCCTATAAAGTGGTCTCCTGAATTTTTTCTCTTTCCTAAAAAGCCTCCGGGTCTTACTACATCTCAATCTCTACTGATACGTCATGCTATATCTGCTGCCAGGATCACCCTGGCGCAGTGGAGTAGCTAGGATAGTTGACACCTGGGGCCGGTCATTTTTTAACACCCCCCCCCCCCCCCCAAATCCAGTACTAGGCATACCGAGAATACAAAACACTCAGGACCTATAGAGCAATTCTACCATACCATAAGCAGTGATTTGTATGAGTCACACAAGGAAAAGGAAAACATCTTAAACACTACAGTGAGCACTAGAACATCAATTCACCTATTGTAAAACGAAAACAGACAGATTAGTACAGATCTTCAATCCTGCACAGTCAATGCCAACCGAAAGCCATGTCTTTTTCACAAACACAGATACACCCTAATCCACTATAGAATAAGTAATCATAAACTTTCTATTTAGACAAAAATTAAACTGAACCCCCGATGCCAGACTCTGCATACAATGCATCACCACAGAAACAGAAAATGTCCCCTAGTACTGTGCAAAAGATAAAGACAGCAGATGTAAATTTGAAAAAAACTAACAAATACCAATCACCACTTTACAAATTAACAAATAGAAATAAAACAAATACAGAAAATAAAATAATACCATTTTATTGGACAAATACATTTAGCTTCCAGAGGCCAAAATCTCCTTCCGCAGGTCAATACAGTATAGTACCGTTACAGTATCCTATCCTGACCTGAGGAAGGGGGTTTTGTTCTCTGAAAGTTAAGTCAAAATGTATTAAAATTAGTCCAATAAAAAGATTACCTTATTTACATGTTCTATTTATAAACATTTATTAACACAGCTACAATACTATATCCTAAAGCAAAAAAATAAAAATATATATTTTATTTACAGTTTGTTGTCTCTGGTTTCTGCTTTCTTCATCTTCTTTTCACTGTCTTCCTTCCATCCAGCATCTGCCTTTGCTCTCTCTCTGCCATCCAGTGTCTGCCCTCTCTAATGTCCCTTCCATCCAGTGTCTGCCCTCTATTTCTGCCCCTTCCATCCACCATCTGCCCCAGTCTGCCATCTCTCCCATCCCCTTCCATCATCTGCCCTCCCTCTCTCCCTTCCATCCACATCTGCCCTCTATCTCTGCCCCTTCCATCCACCATTTGCCCCAGTCTGCCCTCTTTCTCTCTCCCCCTTCCACCCACCATCTGCCCTTTCTATCTGCCCCTTCAATCCGTCTGCCCTCCCTCTCCCATCTATCCAGGGTCTGCCCTCCCTCACGCTCCCCCTTCCATCCAGGGTCTGTCCCCTCTCTCTCTGCCCCCTCTTTTCAGCCCCCAGTTCCAGCCCCCTTCATCCACCACATGCCTTGCCACCCCCCTTTTCAGCCCAGACCCATTCTCCCACCTGCCCCAGGCATGGACCCATTTTCCCTCCTGCCCCCTTGTCAGACCCCAGTTCCAGCTTCAGACCCCTTCTCCCATCTGAGCACTCCCCTCCCCAGTCCCCTTCTCCCCTCTGAGCACCCCTCTGAGCTCCTCCACCCCTCCCCAATTCCCTTCTCCCCTCTGAGCACCCCTCTGAGCTCCCCCATCCCTCCCCAATCCGCTTCTCACCTCTGAGCACCCTCTGAGCTCCCCCACCCCTCTCCAATCCCCTTCACCCCTCTGAGCACCCATCTAAGCTCCCCCACCCTCCCCAATCCCCTTCTCCCTTCTGAGCTCCCCCTCTCCCATATGAGCCCCCCCCCTGAGCCGGTCCCATCCCGTCCCGTCCCCCCCTTCATCGAGAGCCGACAGAGCCCTCTTCTCCTACCACCACCCTGCCTTTTTTAAATCCATGCAGCGACGCAGGCAGCACCTCGCGTTTGCCTTGCGTGTGCTGTGAAAAGAGAAAATCGCGTCACTGGCGTCGGGCCTTCCCTCGCTGTGTCCCGCCCTCGAGGAAATAGGAAGTTAACTCAGAAGAGGGTGGGACACAGCAAGGGAAGGCCCAACGCCAGCGATGCGATTTTCTCTTTTCACAGCACACGCAGGGCAGATGCGAGGCACTGCCTGCGTCGCTGCATGGATTTAAAAAAAAGGCAAGGTGGTGTCAGAAGACAAGAGTTGTCAGCTTTCGGCGGAGCACCCCCCCACCCACTGACACCAGGGGCAGACCGCCCCTACCGCCCCGTCCTTGCTACGCCACTGCCCTGGCGGCCCAATGGAAGTCACCCAAGGTTCCATCTTTGGTACAATGGTTAAATAAGTTGTGGTACATTTGTGAGATGGAGAGGCTGTGGGCCATACGTCATAAGAGTCTGTCTAAGTGGGAAACTATTTGGGTTCCTTTTGTCACATATTGTACAAGTTGAGTGGGTGTGAGGAGGGGTGGGAGAGGTGGGAGGGACGAGTGAGGGGGAGAAAACTGAAAGGAAAATCTTGTTATAAATACTAGAAGTACATTGTTAGCGATCTATCTGTTTGGAGAGTTCTGTAAAAAGGTTAAATTTGACTCAGATAAATATGTTGGAAGGTAGGATTTACATACGCATGTAATTTCCAATTGTTCCACTGGATATGTTTTCTTATCTGCATATGTAATGTTTCTCCGAATTCAAATAAAGTCTTCTATAAATTTAAAATTTTTTTTTGATTTACTTCTACTCATTCTACACCACTCAGGACTTTATAGACCGCAATCATATCTCCCCACAGCCATCTCTTTTCCAAGCTGAAAAGCCCTAACCTAGTTAGCCTTTCCTCATATGAGATGATTTCCATCCCCTTTATCATTTTGGTTGCTCTTCTTTGAACCTTTTCTAATTCCACTATATCTTTTTTGAGATAAGGTGGCCAGAACTGAACACAATAGTCAAGGTGAGGTCGCACCACGGAACGATATAGAGGCACTGTAGTATATTCAGTTTTATTCACCATTCCTTTCTTAATAAACACTAGCATCCTGCTTACTTTTTTGGCCACCTCCACACACAGAGCAGAAGATTTCAGCATATTATCTACAATGACACCCAAGGTGGACCCTAGCATTAGGTAACTATGATTTGGATTAGTCTTTCCAATGTGCATCACCTTACATTTGTACAAATCAAATTTCATCTGCCACTTAGTTGCTCAATTTTCCTATTATCTAAGGTCTTCCTGCAATATTTCACAGTCCACTTGTGTTTTAACAACCTTGAATAGTTTTGTATCATCTGCAAATTTAATCACCTTACTTGTCATTATGATTTCCATATCATTTATAAATATGTTAAATAGCACCAGTCCCAGTACCGATCCCTGCGGCACTCCACTGTTCACCATCCTCAATTGAGAGAAATAACCATTTAACCCTACCCTCTGTTTTCTGTCCAATAACCAATTCCTAATCCACACCAGAACTTTGCCTCCTATCCCATGACTCTTTACTTTTCAAAGGAGTCTCTTATTAAGAAGTTTATCGAAAGGTTTCTGAAAATCTAGATACACTATATCAACCGTCTCACCTTTATCCATTTGTTTATTCATGCCTTCAAAGAAATGAAGCAAACTGATGAGGCAAGACTTCCCTCAGCTGAACCCATGCTGAATCTGACCCATTAAACCATGTTTGTCTACGTGTTCTGTAATGTTATTCTTTATAATAGATTCCACTATTTTTCCGGCACTAACGTCAGGCTTACCAGTCTGTAATTTCCCAGATCACCAATAGAACCCTTTGTAAAAATCAGTGTCACATTAGCCACCATGCAATCTTCAGGTACTATGGATGATTTTAATGACAGGTTACATATTACTAACAGCATATCAGCAATTTCATGCTCAAGTTCTTTGAGTACCCTTGGATGTATACTATCTGGTCCAGGTGATTTACTACTCTTTAATTTGTCAATTTGGCTCAGTACATCTTCCAGGTTCACTGAGAGTTCATTCAGTTCCTCTGCATCATCACCCTTGAAAACCATTTCCTGTACAGGCAGATCTTTTACATTTTCTTCTTCAATAAAAACAGAAGCAAAGAATTCATTCAGTTTCTCCGCTATGACCTTGTCCTCCCTGAGCGCACCTTTTGCTCCTTCATGATCTAACAGTCCCACGGATTCCCTCACAGGCTTTCTGCTTCTGATGTACCTGAAAAAGTAAAAGGGGCTCCAAGTGTCCTAGCCTTAGCAGCTGATCCTTTTAGTTTTTTAACCATTTTCCTCATTTGATTGTAGTCACCCTTTCAAAAATTAAATGCAGCTACAGTAGATTTCCTTTGCAGGTTCATCCCAGATAGTAGTTCAAACGTGATCATGTTATGATCAATGTTTCCCAGGGGAACCAACACCGCCACCTCTTACATTATGCCCTGCACACCACCGAAGACAAGATACAAAATGTCTCTCCCTCTCATTGGTTCCTGGGCCAGTTGCTCCAAGAAGCAGTTGTTTATTACATCTAGAAATTTTAACTCCCTGGCACTCCCTGATGTAACATTTATCCAGTCAATATTGGGATAATTTAAATCAAACTGTAAAAAATTGCTTCTACAATTGTCCAAAGTATCTCAAGGTATATCTTATGTTATGTAATGAAAAATAGTGGAGAAAAAAGACCTCAGTATCTTCGAAGAACACCTCAGTTTGAACATTAAAACTTTCATAAACACAGAGGGCTCCTCTTAATCATTGGTCAGAAAAAACTCCACTAGTTCCAATAATATTCATATACCAAAAACAAGATAACCTTTTTAAAGATACCAATTTGACTGGAGACAATACAGTGTTGTTTATAAACACACAGTACTTATCTTTGATGACTCTTCATATTTCTCAAGTAAATATCCACAAATAAATGTCCACATGTATCCCAACAGGGGAACCCTGTTTCGCCTTGACCTGGCTGCTCCCTGTCCCTCATCTACCCAGCTCTCCCTGTCCCTCATCCACCCAGCTCTCCCTCTCTCACTTAACCTACCCCACCCTCTTCTTGTGAGACTGTCATTGAAATGCTTTGATGTTTCACTTGTATATATTGTTCTTTATTAACATTTACTTATTTCTGATCTGATGAAGAAAGATTACCTTCAAAAGCTAAACTAGGTCCTTCTGTGCTTTCAAGAGGCTATCTGTTTTAAAACTGGGGGGGGGGGGGGGGGGGAAGAGTATGGAGATTTAGTTGAAAAAGATTGTTTTTTAATATTTTTATTCTGCCTATCAGTAACCTACAATTCCTCCCTTAAAATCTTTAAGTTCCCAAAGCACAAAGCAAAATGTTCACTTACCAGAGAAATGTCCTCTTCTCTGAACTTCTCAGAAAGTTAAGTGGGGTATTTCTTCTCTATAGTTTTGAATCTAAGGGGACTGCTTCAAACAGACCCTTTCAAGCTAACTCAGTAATCAGATTGCCCTTAATAAACTTTCCAAATATTCTACTGCCTCACACCTTAATTAACACCTATTTCAGATCAGTAGCAGTACTACCTCTCCAGCAACCAAAGAACAGAAAATAACTGTCTTGTAGAACAGAATCTGAGCCTTATTACTATCCTTTTTAAAGTTCTTTGGCTAAGTTTCTACCTCTAGAAAAGGTTTGTTTAAAACTATGGGAAAAGTGTCTACCTCTAAAGAAAATTTCAGTATAAAACTATGGGAAAAGGGTTGTACACTATAGAAACTGCTACACTCGATCCAGAACTTGGATATTGGGGTTCCTGAAGAAGGATAATTTTTGAAACAGCTTTGTAGAACTAGGGATTCACTTGGATAGGATTTACAGATAAGTTGTTCATTCTGTGATTTTCAAGAAGTTTTGACGTCATCATTGTTTGCCTATTTTTGGATAATGAGACTTTGGGGACACTTTATTCATTATTAGATGATAGTGACATCATTGAATGATTCTAGTTTTCACATTCACCCTCATTTGGGCATCATATATACACACACATATATAGTTTACTCAAGGATGCAGATGGTATTTGAATGAGAGTCCTCTCTGGGGGCTTGTTCATTGTAACTTATATGCATGTGGAGCCAAGATTGTGGTTCATCATGGTCAGATAATAGAGAGAAAACATTTATTTCACTAATATTTATAACATAAATTATTTTATGCATACACTATTGCTTTCTTAGTTGTTCTGAATATATACATACAGGGTGGTGATTGCTATCAGCTCAATGGATATGTTGCTGGGCAGACTTCTACAGTCTGTGCTCTGATCATGGCTGAACAGATTTGGATGGGCTATAGTGGGGCTTCGATGACAACTTCAAAAGTTATAGAAGAAGGATAGACCCGGACAGACGTCTATGGTCTATGCCCTGAAAATGACAAGAACAAATCAAGATCAGATATACATATTAAGTATCACATCATACCTTATGCTATGAGTTTACCTTGTTAGGTAGACTGGGTAGACCATGCAGGTCTTTATCTGCTGTCATTTACTATGTTAGTATGTTTATGTTTATTAAAAACATGCTATACTGCATATTCCAAACAGGTGGATCTAAGTGGTTTACAACTTATAATACACTAAAATGAAAAAATAGAAAAAAATGCCACCGTTGATAGGACATAAAGCAAACATCCTGATAGGCACAACCAAGCCAAATAAATAAATTAATGCCAACTAGGACATCCCAAGCCAAACTCCGGAGAAACAACTCACTGGGGGCTATGCTGAAAGGTCAAAGAAAAATAGTCCAATATTCAGTGCTATTTAACCATCCAGGAATGGCTCCCCCCCCCCCCCCCCACACACACACACCATCTGTATTTTCAGCAACAGTAACCGGATATTAAATTTGTATATTGGCAGATTTTGCAGTTGTCAGTATAGTGGCTGCAGCTTCATGGATAAGTGCTTTTGAATATTAGACACAGCCTTGTTAATGCAAGAAAACAGAATGAAGTAGAAAATGATGGTGCAATGGAGTATATAGGAGACTGCTGGTCCCCCTTAAAGAAACTTCCTCATAGGCCAGGTTCTCCAGTGCACATTAGAGAGGGAAGATTAAATCCAGCATAGAAACAAGTCATAGAGGTCTGGTGAAGAGAAAAGCAGCCCTGCATCCTGCATTTTCGCAATTTATGTGTAAGATAGAGGGTTGCATATTGATTAAAAGTTTTAATCGCTCAATTAATATTTATATTTTTATGTTCATTAAATTCAATATAATGCCTTTTAGCATGTGGCATGAAGGAAAATTACAATGAACAAATACAAAGCAAGAAATAAAACTATATCAATCAAAAAGGAAAGCTAGAAAGATAGAAAATAGAGGAATAGGAAAGCAGCTGGCACTGCAACAGCATACACACCTACTGATCCAAGTCACTGAATGCTTTGGTAAAAGTTGCATTTTTAGGGCAACTTTAAAGTTCACACAGAAAGCATCACATTGAAGCTGATTTGAGAGCAAGTTCTAGAACATAGTGAGGGGCATAATTGAACGAAAACGTCTATCTCCATGGGCGTTTATCTCCGAGAACGGGTCCTTGAAGGGGTGGACCGAACCGTATTTTCGAAAAAAATAGACATCCATGTTTTATTCGACAATTTGTGAGCTGGGCGTTTTTGTTTTTCAGTGATAATGGAAAATGAAAGCGCCCAGCTCAAAAACGAATAAATGCAAGGCATTTGTTTGTGGGAGGGGCCAGGAGTCGTAGTGCACTGGTCCCCCTCACATGCCAGAACACCAGCCAGGCACCCTAGGGGGCACTTTTACAAAAACCAAAAAAAAGGTAAAAGAGCTCCCAGGTGCATAGCACCCTTCCCTTGTGTGTTGAGCCCCCCAAATCCCCCTCAAAACCCACTGCCCACAAGTCTACACCATTACTATAGCCCTAAGGGGTGAAGGGGGGCACCTACATGTGGGTACAGTGGGTTTGGGGGGTTGGACGACTAAGCATTAAGCAGCACAATTGTAACAGGTAGGGGGGGGATGGGCCTGGGTCCACCTGCCTGAAGTCCACTGCACCCCCTAACAACTGCTCCAGGGACCTGCATACTGCTGCCAGGGAGGTGGATATGACATTTGAGGGTGAAAATAAAAAGTTGTGAAACATCATTTTTTGTGGTGAGAGGGGGTTAGTGACCACTGGGGGAGTCAGGGGAGGTCATCCCCGATTCCCTCTGGGAGTAATCTGGTCATTTAGGGTACTTTTTGGGGCCTTATTTGTGAAAAAACAGGGTCCAGGAAAAGTGCCCTAAATTCTAGCTACAAACGCATACTTTTTTTCCATTATCGGCGAAAGGTGCCCATCTCTGTTCGGGTGATAACCACGCCCCAGTCCCGCCTTCACCACGCCTCCGACACGCCCCCATCAACTTTGTACGCTTCCGCGATGGAGTGTAGTTGAAAACGTCCAAGTTCGGCTTTCGATTATACCGCGTTATTCGTTTTTGGGAGATAAACGCCTATCTCCCGATTTAGGTCGCAATATAGGCGTTTTTGTCTTTCAATTATAAGCTGGAGGGTCATATAAGAAGAAGACAGAGCTCCTTATACAATCTAATCTAGTAGTGAAATCTGAAGGTATAAAGAGCCTGCAACAGGTCGATGAGCACAAAAGTCATGTTTGATCTATTCTTACTGTACATCACCTTGAATGAATTCCTTCAAAATGATAGCGGGGATGGGACGACTTCCCTATGAAGAAAGACTAAGGAGGCTAGGGCTATACAGCTTGGAGAAGAGACGGCTGAGGGGAGACATGATAGAGGTATATAAAATAATGAGTGGAGTGGAACAGGTGGATGTGAAGCTTCTGTTCACGCTTTCCAAAAATACTAGGACTAGGGGGCATGCGATGAAACTACAGTGTAGTAAATTTAAAACAAATCGGAGAAAATTTTTCTTCACCCAACGTGTAATTAAACTCTGGAATTCGTTGCCGGAGAAAGTGGTGAAGGCGGTTAGGTTAGCAGAGTTTAAAAAGGGGTTGGACGGTTTCCTAAAGGACAAGTCCATAAACCGCTACTAAACGGACTTGGAAAAATCCAAAATTCCAGGAATAACATGTATAGAATGTTTGTATGTTTGGGAAGCTTGCCAGGTGCCCTTGGCCTGGATTGGCCGCTGTCGTGGACAGGATGCTGGGCTCAATGGACCCTTGGTCTTTTCCCAGTATGGCATTACTTATGTACTTATGTACTTATGTACTTATGTAAAAAGGCGATAAATAAATCCTAATCTACTATAATAAAACTCACCCTCAACGTTCTGAGGACACTGACGTCAGTGAAGCCAAGCCACTGACTTCAGTTCCTTCAGGTTCGAAGGTTCGTGGTGGTGAAACCACCGGGCCTCATCATCGCGTCAAACGTCATGACATCGAGGGCAGAGCAAACGTTGAGGGTGAGTTTTATTACTGTAGCTGTGCTCCGCCCTCGCGTCAAAACGCGATGACATCGAGGGCGGCCCAGGAAAATCGCCACCCACACAGAGCTACGACAATGCTAAAAACAGCAGCAGCGCACGAACCATCTACAACCACGACGAGCCACGGGGCGGCCCAGGAAAATCGCCACTGTTCTCCGTATGTGAGTCGCCCCCCCCCCAAAAAAAAAGCTAGCGCCCGTTTCATTGCTCTGAGAAACGGGTTTTCTTTCCTAGTAAATAAATAAAATAAATAAAAGTAGGGATGTCATATAGGGAATTATCACCAATGTAAGATTGCATTTTGAATTGAATGCAAGAAGCTATTGGAAGTCAGTGATATTGCATTAAAAGAGAGGTCACACAATCAAATCTACAAACTTTACAAGGGAGTCTGATTGCTGTATTTTGTACTGACCAAAGATGCAATCTAGGTGCACGGAATGATTAGCTGAGATGATTCATCAAGCAAGGATGTGGAGCTGACTGTCACATTACTAGAGTAATGTCTAGGTAGTGAAGGAATCACTGCAGATGAGGTATGTGGAAGGTGAACTGAGAAAGAACAATCTGTCAGAAATTATCTAAGCCAATCTAAAATGGTGAAAGTTATGCTAATGTCAAAAAGATCTGGCTAGTAATAACTCATGATCCATGAGATCAAATGGGTCAAGAGATACTACTAATCCAAACTCACTATGATCTAATGTGAAGTTCACTGAGCATCACTGTGACTATTGTTTCATACTGAGGGGCATAATCGAACAGGGCACTCAAATTTTCCTGAAGGTGTCCTCGCAGGATGTTCCGCGAAGGGGCAGGGAAACCCGTATCATCGAAACAAGATGGGCGGCCATCTTTCATTTCGATAATACGGTCAGGGATGCCCAAATCTCCACATTTAGGTCAACCTTAGAGATGGTCGTCCCTAGAGATGGTCGTCCCCAATTTTCGGCAATAATGGAAACTAAGGATGCCCATCTCAGAAATGACCAAATTCAAGCCCTTTGGTCGTGGGAGGAGCCAACATTCATAGTGCACTGGTCCCCCTTACAAGCCAGGACACCAACCGAGCACCCTAGGGGGCACTGCAGTGGACTTCAGAAAAAGCTCCCAGGTGCATAGCTCCCTTACCTTGTGTGCTGAGCCCCCCAAAACCCACTCCCCACAACTGTACACCACTATCATAGCCCTTAGGGATGAAGGGGGGCACCTAGATGTGGGTACAGTGGGCTTCTGGTGGGTTTTGGAGGGCTCACATTTACTACCACAAGTTTAACAGGTGGGGGGGATGGGCCTTGGTCCACCTGCCTGAATGCACTGCAGTACCCACTAAAACTGCTCCAGGGACCTGCATACTGCTGCCATGGAGCTGGGTATGATATTTGAGGCTGGCATAGAGGCTGGAAAAATATTTTAACATTTTTGTTAGGGTGGGAGGGGGTTAGTTACCACTGGGGGAGTAGGGGAGGTCATCCCCGATTCCCTCCGGTGGTCATCTGGTCAGTTCGGGCACCTTTTTGAGACTTGGTGGTAAGAAAAAATAGACCAAGTAAAGTCGGCCAAGTGTTCGTCAGGGACGCCCTTCTTTTTTCCATTATCGGCCGAGGATGCCCATTTGTTAAGCACGCCCCAGCCCAACCTTCGCAATGCTTCTGACACGCCCCCGGGAACTTTGGTCGTCCCCGCGATGGAAAGCAGTTGAGGGCGCCCAAAATTGGCTTTCGATTATGCCGATTTGGGTGCCCCTGGGGGAAGGACGCCCATTTCCCGGTTTGTGTCAAAAGATGGGCGCCCTTCTCTTTCAAAAAAGAGCCCAACTATGTCCTGGACAAAAACGTAACTGACAACAGTGGAGAATGTTAGTTTTCTATATATAGAAGTAACTGCTTAAACATTGCCTTTTTCAGATTTTTGGAAAGGAAATACAGGTCATACATGGGTCTGTAATTCAAGGGAAGGATAGGATCTAGGAAAGGTTGCTTCAAAAGCAGTCAAACTAGAGCATTCTTTTCCAACAAGGCAGGATGTCACCAATGGAGAGAATGAGATTTAGCACTGATGTTAAGTTTGGAAGAAGTCCCAGAGAAGTGTATGAAGCTAGTGGGATTGGATTGCAAGCAGGCAAGAATTGGATTTCACGATAGACAGTATTTAAGAGACCGCAGTGGAAGTGAGTAGGTTGAACGTTGTACCAGTCGATGTCAATGCATTAGTCATATTTTTTTCATTCCACATTAGAGGAATCCTATGAGGAATTATATAACGTGGAGAGTGTTGACAAGAAGGAATAAATAAATGTGTGTTGCAAATCAGCAATTTTGTTAGTGAAGAAATTTGCAAGAGAATCAGGAGTAAAGGGCATTAAAGATTGGGGTCAACCTGAGGTCAACTCTGCAATGATAGTGAAGAGCTGTTTTGATCTGTTAGCTGAACTGTTTCTTAGGAAAGAGAAATAATTTTTCTTGGCCTCCTTGCACTTTAAGTAATAAACTGCTTCTTGGTAGTATTTGAGGTGCAGTCCCACAATGGAGCAATACAAAAGCATTATAATATTCTCAGTTTTGTTCTCCATTCCTTTCCTAATAGTTCCTAACAGATTACAAAAATTTATAAGAAAATGCAGAGATCCTAATATTTTATTGAACAAGTAACATTCTAGATAACTCTCAACAGATTTGTTCTCTTAAGTGAGAAGATCTTTCCTAAAATAACTGTGACTCCTTCCCCCATGGCAGGAGGACTTCAATTTTGCTCTTGCAACAAAGTTATATGGGAGACATTGGTTGAGATTGGATTCCTCACCTTCTTTGAACTACATCTCAATTAGAAGGAGAAATCTCTGTCATAAATAATAAGATAGTACTACATATCATAGTAGATTTTGAGCAAAGTGATCTATATTTAAGGAGAGAGAGGCCAGACTTTTTTTAAATTATATTGCATGATTTTCAAGATTCAACAAGGAATAGCTCCTGTCTATATGACTGATTTATTTGATTTTTCATGTGTCTTTTGCAAACATTCTTTATGATCTTTGAACCAACTATATTTCCATATCCTAAAGAGGCAGCTAAAGCTTGGAATGTACTATCAGAGAATTTAAGAACAGAGTATAATTTTTATGTTATTAAGGAAAATGATTAAAACTACTTTTTTTGTGAATATGCTACTTCTAAACTGATGTAATTTTGCAAAAGTGTTTTTTTTTTTAATTTTTATATGGTCCTAGGTGTTTTATCTAGTTTTTCTTGTTTGTGATCTGCTTTGAACTCATTGGGTATTAGCGAAATACAAGAACAGAATGTAATGAAATGTAGATCGCTAGTGAGACATGTCATGTGGTGAAGGCTTCTGAAGGGAGAAAGAGGGCACATGCACAAGCAGCAAGATATGTTACCTGATGTTTTTCTGCAGCAAGTCTAGGCACCGATGGAGGGAGGGAAATAAGAAACAGAGAAAAATGAAGGCAGATAAAGGCCATATGGCGTATCAGTTCTGCCCATCCATGCCATATACTATCCCTTCCTCTCCCCAGAGATCCTATGAACCTGCACCAAGCTTTCTTTGAATTCAGTTACAGTTTTCATCTATACCACCTCCATCAGGAGGCCATTCCACTAATTGACCACCCTTTCCATGAAGATGTATATTCTCAGGTTACTTCTGAGTCTGTTCCCTTTCACCTTCATTATGTCTCATTCCAGAGCTTCCTTTCAATTGTGAGTACACTAATAAAACATGTCCGTTTCGGACACAAATGGAACGGGTGCTAGCAAGGTTATCTTCCGAGTTCTAGCTTGGCCCCCTCCCTCCCCCCTCCCCTCCGAGTTCCATGCCCCCTCCCTCTCCTCCCCTCTCCTCCCCTCCGAGTTCCATGCTCCACTCTCTTCCGATTTCCTGACCCCCGCACTCTCTCTCCTTCCCTCTGAGTTCCAGGCCCCCCTTCCCTCCCTCTCTCTCCTTCCCTCTGAGTTCCATGCGCCCCTCTCTTCTCCGAGTTCCAGACCCCCGCGCCTCCCGCCCTCTCTCTCTCTCTCCCCTCCGAGTGGCAGCCCAACCTGCATTGCCTGCCCTCTTCTCCCAGTCCTCTGCCTGCTCCTCGCTTTCCTGCATGCCGGCCTGCATTTAAAAGTTCTTACCTCAGGGTCTGCCGACAGCAGTAAAAGGCGAGCAGGCATGGCACTTCAGCCTGCCTTCCCTTCTGTCTCACTCTGCCTCTGGTCCCACCCTCATTTCCTGTTTCCGGATGGGCGGGACCAGAGGCAGAGCTGAGACAGAAGGGAAGGCAGGCTGAAGCGCCGTGCCTGCTCGCCTTTTACTGCTGCAGGCGGACCCCGAGTTAAGAACGTTTAAATTCAGGTCGGCAGGCAGTGGACTGGGAGAAGAGGGTGGGCAACACAGGTCGGGCTGCCACTCGGAGGGGAAAGAGAGAGAGGAAGAGAGGTGCGGGGGTTTGGAACTCAGAGGGGAGGGGAGGGAGGGAGCCAAGCCTGGAACTCGGAGAGGGGGGGTATGGAACTCGGAGGACAGGGGGAGGGAGGGGGCGATTCTCCCGCGATTGAATCCTCACCGCCAACGTTGGCTGGCTGGTGCTGGTTTCCCTTCCCTCTCATTGATTCACCCTCTGACGTCATCACATTCCGACACGAAGGTGGACCAATGGGAATTGTGTTACGAACCCAGGCATCCAGACGTAGAACGTTGGAGGTGCAAATCATTATATAGGATAACTATTGCCATACTGGGACAGACTGACAGTCCATCAAGTCCAGCATCCTGTTTCCAACAGTGGCCAATCCAGGTCACAAATAGGTAGCAAGATCCCCAAACAGTACAATATATTTTATGCTGCTTATCCTAGAAAAAAGCAGTGAATTTTCCCCAAGTCATTTTAATAATGGCTTATGGGATTTTCTTTTAGGAAGCTATTTAAACCTTTTTAAATCCAGCTAAGATAACTGTTTTTACTACATTATCTGGCAACGAATTCCAGAGTGTAATTACTTGTTGAGTGATTTCCGATCTGAGGAAGAAGGGCAACCTTCGAAAGCTAATCAAGAAATGTATTAAGTTATGTTCAATAAAAAAAGGTATCATCTTATTTTCTTTTCCATGTTTTATTTTGTTTGATTTCTATTGATAATGTTGAGTGAAGAAATATTTTCTCCAATTCATTTTAACTTTACTACTTTGAAGCTTCAATGCTTGCCTCCTAGTCCTGGTATTTTGCAAAGAGTAAGCAGGCGATTCACATCTACCCGTTCCATTCCACTCATTATTTCATAACCCTCTATCATATCTCCCCTCAGTCGTCTCTTCTCCAAGCTGAAGAGCCCTAAGCACTTTAGTCTTCCCTCATAGGGAAGTCATCCCATCCCCTTTATCATTTTCATCGCACTTCTCTCTACCTTTTCTAATTACACTATATCTTTTTTGAGGTGTTGACCAGAATTGCACACAATATTCAAGGTGTGGTCACACCATGGAGTGATACAAAGGCATTATAATGTTCTCATTTTTGTTTTTCATTCCTTTCCTAATAATACCTAACATTCTATTTATTTTCTTAGTTGCCGCCGCACACTGAGCAGAGGGTTTCAACATATCATCAATGATGACTCCTAGATCCCTTTCCTGGTCAGTGACTCTTAATGTGGAACTTTGAATTACATAGCTATAGTTCGGGTTCCTCTTTCCCAAATGCATCACTTTGCACTTGCTCACATTAAACGTCATCTGCCATTTTGATGTCCAGTCTCCTAGTCTTGTAAGGTCCTCTTGTAATTTTTCATAATCCTTTTGTGATTTAAACAACTTTGATATCTGTTTAGTCAGCAAATTTAATTACCTCACTAGTTACTCACATCACCAGATCATTTATAAATATGTTAAAAAACAACAGTCCCAGCACAGACCCCTGGGGAGCCCCATTGTCTACCCTTCTCCATTGAGAATACTGACCATTTAAACCTACACTCTGTTTTTTTTAATCTTTTAACCCGTTTTTAATCCACAATAGGACACTACCTCCTATCCCATGACTTTCCAATTTCTTCTGGAGTCATTTATGAGGTACTTTGTCAAATATGTTTTGAAAATCCAGATACACAATATTGATAGGCTCACCTTTATCCACATGTTTGTTCACCTCTTTGAAGAAATGTAATAGATTGGTGAGGCAAGATTTCTCTTCACTAAATCCATGTTGGTTTTGTCTCATTAATCCATGCTTTTGAATATGCCCTGTAATTTTGTTCTATATAACTGAAAGAGATTCACCTCCTGTACATTTATCCCATGGAGGTACTTAAACATCTCTATTATATTTCCTGCCTTTTTTAACCCAAAATATATATATTGAGATCTTTATGACTGTCCCATAATCTTTATGATAAAGACCACTGACCATTTTAGCACGTTCTCACATTTCTTGCTGGCCATTCCTCTCAGTATGCACCCAAGGATCTTTCTAGCTTTTCTACCTGTTTGGTCAACTTAAGATCATCACTTATGATCACACCCAAATTCTTCTTCTCTTTCATGCACAAAAGTTCCTCACCCCTTAAACGGCATTGTTCTTTCTGGGTTTTGCAGCCCAAATGTATGACCCTGCATTTTTTACCAATAAATTTTAGCTGCAAAATTCTAGACCATTATCCAAGCCAAGGTTATCTAGGTCCTAGACACCATCATGGGTGTCTACTCTATTCCAGATTTGGGTATCATACACAAAAAGGCAAACCTTACCAGACAATATTACATAAAAAATGTTAAAAAGAACTGATCCAAGAACTAAACTTTTCAGCACACCACTGGTAATATCCCTTTCCTCAGAGTAAGCTCCATTTACCACTACCCTCTGTTGCCTTCCACTCAACCTGTTCTTAACCAGTCAGTTTAGGGCCCATACCAAGGGTAGTCAGTTTATTTATTAGTTGTCTACGTAGAACTGTGTCTAAGATTGCTAAAATCTAAGCACACCATTTCAAGAGTTATTCCTTGATCTAACTCTCTGGTCTCCTAGTCAAATAAATTTATCAGATTTGTCTGAGAAGACATGCTGCAAGTGAAACCATGCAGCCTTGGGTACTTTAATCCATTCAATTCCAGAAACATAACTATTCTCTGTTTTAAAAGTGTTTCCATTAATTTACATACCACAGAAGCCAGACTTACCAGCCTGTAGTCCTCACACTCTTTGAGAACTACAGGCTGGTAAGTCTGGCTTCTATGATATGTAAATTAATGGAAACAGTTTTAAAACAGAGAATAGTTAAGTGGAGAGCGACCACAACTGCTCTTCTTCATTCCTCTAGTAGGCTCTAGAGAAGCATTGAAAAGGTCAGCCAGTGGAGCTGCCAGAACTTCCCCAAGTTCCTTCAATACCCTCAAATATATGTCATCCAGCTCCATTGATTTGTCCACCTTTAGTTTAACTAGCTTCTCATGAACATAGTCCTCTGAAAATCATTCAGAGACCACACCTCTACTCATATTTGAGTTTGTCTTCTGTGGTCCTGCTCCAAGCCCTTCAGTTGTGAACAAAAAATAGAAATACTTGTCAAGTAATTTTGCCTTATTTTTATCAGCTTCTATTTCTCTCTTTCACCTTTGAGTATCACAATGTCACTTTTGCACGTCCTCTAATCATTAACATATCTAAAAAAATGTGTCATCTGCCCCTTTTACCATATTGACTATTTTTCTTCCATTTGTATTTTTGATTTCCTGACTGTTTTACCAGCTTCTCTTAGCTTTTCCAGATACTGCCGCCTGTCTTCCTCTTTCTGCAATTTCCTGTAGTTTATAAAAGCTAACCTCTTTTTCCTTACATTTTCAGCTACTTCTTTGAAAACCAAAGCAGCCTTCATTTTCTCTTTTACATACTTTCCTTACAAAAAGGTTTGTTGCCCTTAAAATAGTGCCTTTCAGTTTTGCCCACTGATTTCCCACTTCTTCCAGATGTTCCCTTTCAGCTAAGAACTCCTTCAGATAATCCCCCATCTAAACAAAGGTTTTTGAATTCTAGAACTTTTACTTTTGATTAAACCCTCTCCACAACTATCTTAATATTAAACCACAAAATCTGGTGATCACTGGATGCAGGTGACCACCCACTATAACTTCAGAAACACTCTCCCCTTTTATAAGCACTAAGTTCAGTATGGCAACATCATGTGTAGGTTCCATTACCAACTGCTGGAACACTCTGTAGAGAATCCAGAATCTCCCTACTTCTAGATGACCACACAGAAAAGGATACCCTGGTCAACATCTGACATATTAAAATCACCTACTAGTAGATGTATTTTGAATGTCTTCAATTAAATGTCTGCACACTTTTGTCTGTGAAGGAGGCCTATATATCACACCAGTGTAAATACATTTTCTATTCCCTCTTTCCAGAATGACCCACAGTGCCTCTTCCTTACTCTGTAGGTCCTGCAATTGTGTGGCCTTTTTTCCCCTAACCCAGGGGTAGGCAACTCCAGTCCTCGAGAGCCGCAGGCAGGTCAGGTTTTCAAGATATCCACAATGAATATGCATGAGATAGATTTGCATACCATGGAGACAGTGCTTGCAAATCTATCTCCTGCATATTCATTGTGGATATCCTGAAAAACTGACCTGCCTGCGGCTCTCGAGGACCGGAGTTGCCTACCCCTGCCCTAACCTGTCATTCTTGACCAGATTGTAGCCCGGTATAACTATCCCAGTCATGGTTCTCCATGACCACCACTAAATTCAAATCAGTCTCTTCCATTACAGCACCTAGATCCGGAACATTATTTCCTATATTACCGACATTAGTATACACTGCTTTCCAGATGTTGCCCTTTTTTCGCATTTGTGTAGAGGTATTTAATGTTTCACTTACTTGAGGGCTTATACTTACCCGGGGGCTTTGATCACCGAGTCTTAATGATTCTAGTTTAAAGCCCTCTTCAGTAGGTTAGCCAGTCTGCTTCTGAAGATACTTCTCTTCTTTGATAGATGGACACAATCTCTGCTCTGCAACCCTTGAAAAATCATCCCCTGTGTACTAAAGTGAACACACAAGTGTTTGATGAAAAAGTATTGACTTGCAGAAGATCCATATAAGACGAGAATCTGTGGAAATGGGCACAATTTATTTATTTATATTTGTTTGTTGCATTTGTATCCACATTTTCCCACCTTTTTGCAGGCTCAATGTGGCTTACATAGTACCGTAAACGGCGTTGACCGATTCCGGTTTGAACAAATACAGGTATGAACAATACAAGGTGAAATTGTGGTAGAATGGGTTACATGTATGGTAAATACAATTGGAGGAACTTAGAGAGGGAGGGGAAGAGTTAGGATATGTCCATTATGGTCTTTGGTTACATTGTGTCACAGGTATCCAAGTTTTTATGTTGGGTCGGTGGGGTATGCTTTTCTGAACAGGTCTGTCTTTAGTACTTTCCACAAATTTGTGTGGTGAAGCGTAGTTTTTAATACTTTTGGTAGTGCGTTCCATAGTTGTGCGCTTAGGTAGGAAAAGCTAGATGCATAAGTGGATTTGTAGTTGAGTCCTTTGATGCTTGGGTAGTGGAGGTTTAGGTATGATCGTGCTGATTTTATGGTGTTTATGGTTGGCAGGTAGATGAGGTCTATCATGTACCCCGATGCTTCGCCAAAGGTAATTTTGTGAACTGTTGTGCAGATTTTGAAAGCGATACGTTCCTTAATTGGAAGCCAGTGCAGTTTCTCTCAGAGTCGTTTGCCGCTGTCAAAACGCGCTTTTCCAAATATAAGCCTTGCTGCTGTGTTTTGGGCAGTCTGAAGTTTCTTTATAATTTATTCTTTGCATCCCACATATATTCCATTGCAGTAGTCTGCGTGGCTTAGTACCATTGACTGTATCAGGTTGCAAAATATTTCCCTCGGGAAGAATGGTCTCACACGTTTGAGTTTCTACAGTGAGAGAAACATTTACTGTATGGTGGATTTAGCTTGGGTCTCTAATGAGAGGTTTTGGTTGATTGTTACTCCAAGGATTTTCAGGCTGTCTGATATAGGGAGGGTGTATTCTGGGGTGTTAATGTTTGTGGGTTTGCATGTGTTGTATTGGGATGAGATGATGAAACAGTGTGTTTTTTCTGTGTTGAGTTTTAGTTGGAATGCATTTGCCCATGAGTTCATGATGTCTAGGCTGAGCTTGATTTCATTGGTGATTTCTGTCAGATCATGTTTGTAGGAGATGTACAGTATAACGTCATCAGCGTAGATAAATGAGATAAGGCCTTGGGTGGATAAGGCCTTGGATAGTGGGACCGTCATGAGGTTGAAAAGGATCGGTGATATTGGTGGAGTTGCCCCAAGGAGTGCCCATGGAGTGCAACCTCATTCTTGTGCCTGCTTCTTTGGCACATGCCCATTTGTCACTAAGATCTCATAATTTAAAGTTAGGATTGTAGATATCACCTTCTTGTGATGTCTGTAGGTTGGACTAACTAGAGAGATGAGTCAAAGCAATTGGGAGAATACTGTCACAGCAGTAGCATCAGTGGTAAAAAAAAAAAAAACAAGCAGGCTGGACAAAGTTAAAAACAAAGGATCGTGGATATGATATTCCACCTTTCTGTGGTACAACCAAACATTTTCTTATTATATGCAGGCACTTTCTCTGTCCCTAGTGGGCTCTCAATTAAAGTTTTTGTACCTGTTAAAATACAATGCTTGACATGTCTATGTTTCACCTTTCATCAGAGCTGATATAACTTCCTGTTTCTAAGACCAGGTGGAGATGCAAATGTTCAAGTGAATGAGTAAATTGGAGGGGGAAAGAAAAGGGAGTCAGACAGAGCAATGCATAATAGTGATGGTTGTAAAGAGAGGGTGAGAGACAGGGTGAGGTAAAATTGTTGGGGGTGGGAAAAGAGGCAAAGGGTTGATGTAGAGCCAGGGTGACAGTGGACCCGACCAGTGAATAAGTGGCCAATTGATTGGTTGTGAGGGAAAGGCAATTGTAGGGGCTGTTAATTACATTAAAATTTGTAACACATTCAAATTTTAACACGTTAATCATGTGCAGCCTTAGTAGGATAATAGAAGACTGCCAAGGTAGGAAGTTCTTTCCCTTGACTCACCCTGAGAATCTGGAATCAGTCCTGGGTTTGTGTATGATTGTTTTAAAGCTGCTGCATTTATTTTGGTCCTGGCAAGAAGCCATCCATATTAAGACTTTGCACTAATTTGCAAGAGACTTTTTGTTTTCAAAATACCATGCCTGTGAAGCAACAGGCTTCAGTTTACCTGAGTTTGAATGTTTACTTTTATAACTTGTCTGGCTGTTTCTCTGAAGGATCCATGACTGATCCTCAGCCCTGCTGAAAGAAAACAGCAAATGAGTTGAGGATGAAATATGACTCACAGGCTGGGAGTTGTAGGAAAACCACTTTATTATAGCACTAAAAGTAAAGACCCAACACGGGTCCGTGTTTCAGCAGGCAAGCCGCCTGCTTCAGGAGTCATGTACAAACATTCTGTAAGAGTTGTAGTGTGTTGTATTTGGTTCAATACTCTGGATGTCAAACAAAACAATCTGTCTGATGCTGGAAGAAACCACTGTAGTTCAAAACAACAAGCGCTGCCGTCATATGGTTCTGGGTGGTGTGAAACTGTGCTTCCCAGGTTTACAATGGCAAAATACACATAACTCCATGGCTTGTGGCCTCACTACAGTACGGATAATTGGGCTAAAGGGATTAACCCTACCCAAGAGAGGGACCATAAAATGGTTTTGTCAGAGTCAAACCTGAAAGATTTTTTTTGTGTGTGTACATATAGAGGGGCATAATCGAACGAAAACGTCTATCTCCATGGGCGTTTATCTCCGAGAACAGGTCCGTGAAGGGGCGGACCGAACCGTATTTTGGGAAAAAATAGACGTCCATGTTTTATTCGACAATTTGTGAGCTGGGCGTTTTTGTTTTTCAGTGATGGAGTGCAGTTGAAAACGTCCAAATTCGGCTTTCGATTATACCGCTTTATTCGTTTTTGTGAGATAAACATCTATCTCCCGATTTGGGTTGCAATATAGGCGTTTTTCTTTTTCAATTATAAGCTGGATAGTGTACCTAAAGGGGTAAGATAGAATGGAAAGGTTACTCCACACCCAAGTGGAGGAGCAACAGTGAAAAAGTAGCAGCAGCAGAACCGTGCAACATACTGTGCAGGTACAATTTGAATAACTGCAAGCTTTACACAAATCTGTGGAGTTGTAGCATAGATCTCTGGCTTAGGTGTCCTAGGTGTTGCAAAGGCCTGTATCTCAGATACACCTATCTGTCCCTTTGATGTCTTTGATGACCCATGAGAATAATACAGATTATTTCCTACTGAGGTTTGAAAGAACTGCTCAACTGGCCTAGTGGCTTGAGGGGGTTTAGGGGAAAAATGATAAGTTCCGTTTTGGTCATGTTGAGCTTTAGATTTTCTTTTAGCTCTAATAGCTTCCTTCACCTCACTTTTTAACCATGCCGGCTATCGTTTGGTCTTCCATCCTCCTTTTTTAATACGGGGAATATATTTGGCCTGGGCTTCCAAGATGGGGTTTTGGAACAGCATCCACGCCTGATGTAAATTTTTGACCCTCGCAGCCGCTCCTCTAAGTATTTTTTCACCATTCTCATTTTATCATAGTCTCCTTTTTTAAAGTTAAACACTAACGTATTTGATTTCCTATGTATATTTACTTCAAAGCTAATATCAAATCCGATCATATTATGATCACTGTTATCAAGCTGCCCCAGCACCATTACCTCCCGCACCAGATCATGCACTCCACTAAGGACTAGGTCTAGAATTCTTCCTTCTCTCGTTGGCTCCTTTACCAGCTGCTCCATAAAGCAGTCCTTGATTTTGTCAAGGAATTTTACCTCCCTAGCGTGCCCTGATGTTACATTTACCCAGTCATTATTGGGGTAGTTGAAATCATACTGATAGTAACACTAATATATATTAAGGATTAGTAGAATATGTATCCAAAATCAATTAAACCTTTCTACTATTTAGAACCCTGTATTGCAGGTGTGAATTCACGTATATTTATGAAAAATACGTGGAGAAAAAAAGACTTCAGAAACCACAGGAAAAATTCTCTTTAAAGCAATACTTTTCAAAGTTAAGAGAACTCCTTTCTTCAATCACTAGTCTTCACAAAAAAAACTCCACTCTTCTTATTCATAAAATACTTGTGCATACACCTTTAACAATACAAAAAGGTAGAGGCTATTTATCACGCCACAAATACGGTGAATCAATTCAAAAATATTACTTAGCTTGCATCTTCTGAATATCAATTCAGATATATCGCCAATTAATAAATGAGGATACATATTTGGAAATGGATGTAGACCCGTCAGACCAGATTCAACAACATTTACAAGATCTTATAAAAGAAGGAAGGAGTGAAGGGTTTTTGACTAAAAAAGAATATTCCTTCTTAGATTTTTAAGGTTTTAAAATCCCTGTATTCTACACTCTCCCTAAAATTCACAAAAATGTAAGGAATCCCCCTGGCCGCCCTATTGTGGCGGCGAGAGGTTCGCTGCTCGAACGTCCTGCTCAATACATAGATAAGATACTGCAACCATTTTTACAGAACATTAAATCTTATATACAAGATGGTTCTCATTTTTTGCGTTTATTCGAAATGAAAAAAGCAGAAATAAGCAATACCACGATGTTAGTGACTTTAGATGTGGTGGCGTTGTACACTTCAATTCCTCAAAATGAGGCTATCCAGATGCTGGAACGGATTTTGGAAAGTAGGGCACGTCCTCATCTGGTGCCCACTGATTTTGTATTGCACTTGATTAAGATCACGTTGACAGAAAATTATTTCACGTTCAATAAAAAATATTACATACAAAAAACGGGAGTTTCGATGGGAGCAGCATGTTCCCCTACAATCGCGAATTTATTCATGGAATCCTATGGGTTTATGAATCAACATGGAAGAATTTGATCAAAAGTTGGTGGAGGTATATAGACGATATTTTTATGTTATGGAACGGTACACCCACGCAATTACAAGCTTTTGTGACATATTTAAATGGATGTCATGCCAATATTAAATTTGAATATTGCAGTAGTTATGTAGCCATTTCGTTTTTAGGTGTACAATTAACTAAGATCAGAAATAAATGGGAAACATCGGTATATGTTAAAGCTACTGATCGCAACACCACGTTGCATTTTCAAAGCATGCACCCTAGTCACTGTAAAACAAATATTCCTTTTGCCCAATTTTTGCGGTATCGTAGAATTTGTTCCTCTACTGACATGTATTTTCATCAGACATCTTATCTTCAACAGAAGTTAGAAGAAAGAGGATATCCTGAAAAATTAGTAAAAAAAGCGAGGAAACGTGCCTCTTTCAATCATAGAGAATGGTTATTGTACCCTGTGAAGGATAAAGAAGAGCGAGATGAAATGGTCACATTTGTAATGAAATATAATGCACATTCAAATAAAATGGTGAAAATTATTAAAAAACATATGGCCATGCTGAAGAGTTATCCTTGTTTCCGTGATCTTAAAATCATGTTTGCTTATCAAAGACAGAGTAATTTAAATGATGTATTGTGCAGAGCTGACACGTGGAATAGACGTAGTACTAGTGACATAATTATGGGACATCATGGCGTTTGTGGCCATTGTACAGTATGCTCAAACATGATGAACTTGGATGTATTCGAGGATGTACACACAAGTAGAAGATTTAGATTAAAAGCTATCACTGATTGTCAATCTAGGAACGTGATTTATCTTTTGAAATGTCCTTGTGATCTGTACTATGTGGGACAAACGCCACGTATGCTGAAGACAAGATTAATTGAGCATCGTCATTGTATACAAGCTAAAAAAACATATGAACCTTTGGTGTCTCATTGTTTATTGAAACATCATGAATTTGCAGAATTACGATGCATTGTGTTGGAACAAATTTATACAACTGAGCGCAGAGGAGATGTGAGGAAATTATTAAGACAAAAAGAACAACGATGGATTTATGCATTGCAAACCATGATTCCTAAGGGTTTGAACATATCAATAGAGTGGAAAGCTTTTTTGTGAAGAATTTCTCCTGATGCAAAGCGAGAGGTATCCTGGAATAATATTGACGTCATGGAGGAAATGACGTGATAGGAAATGGCGTTGGAGTATGTGTTGTATATATGGGAAAGAAGCCATTCGAAGTTTAAAGACGCCAACAAGAGGCAAGATAGGGGTGAAAGTTTGAAGCTTGAAGATTTAAAATACCAGCCCTTGAAATAGCCCGGTTGTGGCGAAACAAGGTTCTCCTGTTGGGCGTATAAGTATTGGACATCATGGAAAAGAATTGATATTCAGAAGATGCAAGCTAAGTAATATTTTTGAATTGATTCACCGTATTTGTGGCGTGATAAATAGCCTCTACCTTTTTGTATTGTTAAAGGTGTATGCACAAGTATTTTATGAATAAGAAGAGTGGAGTTTTTTTTGTGAAGACTAGTGATTGAAGAAAGGAGTTCTCTTAACTTTGAAAAGTATTGCTTTAAAGAGAATTTTTCCTGTGGTTTCTGAAGTCTTTTTTTCTCCACGTATTTTTCATAAATATACGTAAATTCACACCTGCATTACAGGGTTCTAAATAGTAGAAAGGTTTAATTGATTTTGGGTAGTTGAAATCACCCATTATGATTGTGTTGCCCAGTTTGTTTGCGTCCCTAATTTCCTTTAACATTTCTGCATCCGTCTGTTCATCCTGGCCAGGCGGATGGTAGTACACTCCTATCACTATCCTTTTCCCCTTTACACATGGAATTTCAATCCAAAGTGATTCCAAGAAGTGTTTTCTTTCCTGTAGAATTTTCAATCTATTTGATTCAAGGCTCTCGTTAATATACAATGCTACTCCTCCACCAATTCGATCCACCCTATCACTACAATATAATTTGTACCCCAATATGACAGTGTCCCACTGGTTATCCTCCTTCCACCAGGTCTCAGACATGCCTATTATATCTAATTTTTCATTTAGTGCAATATATTCTAACTCTCCCATCTTATTTCTTAGGCTCCTGGCATTTGTTGTGCCTATTGACATCATGCTTAGTACTTTACAGTATTAATTTGCAATCTTTTGTCTGTTTTTTTATTTTTATTTAAGGACACCTGATCTACTATGGTCTCTTTTGCAACCTCACTATCAAGATATCCTATCTTCCCTGTTATGGTGATATCTTTGAAAGATACCTTATCCCGAACCATGCGCTTTTGAGCGACTGTCAGCCTTCCCCCCGTTTCTAGTTTAAAAGCTGTTCTATCTCCTTTTTAAATGCCAATGCCAGCAGCCTGGTCCCACCCTGGTTTAGGTAGAGTCCATCCTTTCAGCATAGGTTCCCCTTTCCCCAGAATGTTGCCCAGTTCCTAACAAATCTAAAACCCTCCTCCCTGCACCATCGTCTCATCCACGCATTGAGACTCTGGAGCTCTTCCTGTCTCTTGGGCCCTGCACGTGGAATGGGTAGCATTTCAGAAAATGCTACCCTAGAGGTTCTGGATTTGAGCTTTCTCCCTAAGAGTCTAAATTTGGCTTCCAGAACCTGTTTCCCACATTTTCCTATGTCACTGGTACCCACATGTACCAAGATAACCGAGTCCTCTCCAGCACTATCTAAAATCCTATCTAGGTGACGCGTGAGGTCCGCCACCTTCACACCAGGCAGGCAAGTCACCAGGCGATCCTCATGTCCACCAGCCACTCAGCTATTTATATGCCTAATGATCGAATCACCAACTACAACTGCAGTCCTAACCCTTCCCTCCCGGGCAGCACTTGGAGACATATCCTTGGTGCGAGAGAATAGTACATCCCCTGGTGGGCAGGTCCTGGCTACAGGAGTACTTCCTACTTCACCAGGGTGATGGTCTCCTTCTAGAAGACCTCCCTCCTCCAAAGTAGCACAGGGGCTACCATACTGGAGGTGGGACTTCTCTACAACATCTCTGTAGGTTTTCTCTATGTACCGCTCTGTCTCCTTCAGCTCCACCAAGTCTGCTACTCTAGCCTCAAGAGAACGGACACGTTCTCTGAGAGCTAGGAGCTTTTTGCATCGGGCACACACATATGACATCTCACCAAATGGGAGATAATCATACATGTGACAATCAATGCAAAAGACTCAACTCACTTCACCTGCACTCAGAGCTCAAACATTTGTAGAAAAACTAATGATTCTGTCCCTACAGATAAGTTCTTGTGAAGAACTAAAAATTGATTTAAGCAACTTTGGTTAGAGAATATACCAATAATAATGTTGCAATAAGAATGCTGAATGCTTTGAAAAGTTAAAAATGTTAAAAGAATGGATTATATAAAATATGGAAGGAGGTTTTTTCAGCCAATGAAGTAAGTATCCTTTCTAGTCTTTGAGCTGATTAGTATGCTCTGGATGGGGTTCTGAGGCTTTTTTCTACTACACTTTTTCTATCTGAACTGAATTATTTGATTACAACTTTTGCTCTTATTTGGAAATTAATGAGCAGGGTCTTGTTGTTATAAAAGGCATGGAAAACTTTCCCACCCCTATCTAGTCCTGTGTCATCCAGCCATCCTGCTATTTCAACTAGCACATGCAGGAGGAATAAAAAACTCTTTCTAACATCTGATAACTTCATCACTGCAGAGCCACTATGTCTATCTTCTAGATACCAAGGTGACTGTTAAGTGTTTACCAGCTGATTGCAACTGATTGCAACACCAACATCAGCTTACCTGTACCAACAAATGTAAAGAACTCTGGCTCATTTTTGAAAGAAAAGGGCGGCTAAAAAGTGACACAAATGGCACATGGGCGTCCCCATGAAAGAAGGTCGCCCAAATGCAATAATCAAAACCAGGCCGTAAGGGCATTCTCAACGCGAGGACGCCCATCTATGGTCGTCCCCACAGGGGGTGTGTTATGGGCGTGTTATGGTCGGTGTTGTGTGATGTGCGCCCCCAGCGTATAACGGCTTGCAAAATGGTTTCGCATGGTTTGGAACATGAGCCTTCTTAATTAGAACTGAAATAAAAGCGACCAGAGTAAGGGGGAAGTCATCTTTAGACCCATTAGCGATTTTGTGCAGTTGGAGAGTGGCGAGAGCCAGGGGCGTATCTGCGTGGGGCCACAGGGGCCTGGGCCCCCACAGATTTCGCCCTGGCCCCCCTCCCCGCCGTCAACCCTCCCCCGCTGCTTACTTTTGCTGGCGGGGGGCCCCAACCCCCGCCAGCCGAGGTCCGACCCGCAATCTCCATATTTCGTCTTCCTCCGTGGCACATCAGACGCCGAACTGGATTCAACGAATCAGCACTGCAGCGTTACTTCCTTGAAGCACATGGCCACGGAGGAAGACGAAATATGGAGATTGCGGGTCGGGACCTCGGCTGGCGGGGGTTGGGGCCCCCCGCCAGCAAAAGTAAGCAACGGGGGAGGGTTGACGGCGGGGAGGGGGTGGAGAGAGGCGGCGGCGGCGGCGGGGGGGGGAGGGAGGCAGGCAAAAATGTGCCCCCCCTCTCTGGCTCTGGCCCCCCTACCGCCGGATTCCAGATACGCCCCTGGTGAGAGCATTGTTGGGAGAGAAAGCTGAATCGTTGCTTGAAGAGAAAGCCGAGAGTTTGTTGAGTACCTGTTACCTTTGTCTGTGTGCCGTAGTCGGAACGTTTTCACCCTCACCTGCCTCATTTGTGTTTTACCTTTTCAGCTTTCCCTGCCCCTTCCAGCCCCCAAACCCAGACACCACTACTCCTTCCTCTATCTCCCATCCCCTCCCCCATCCCTCTAAATTTACTGTGCCCAAGTTCATATTTCATTCCCTTACCTGATTGTAGTCTCTGTTTGTTTGTTTGTTTCTTTGTCCTGTGTACTGCTGCAGCATGTTTGTGAAGACTGCTTGGAGAGTGAGTGGCTAGAGGGTGTGACAGGAGTGCTTGCAGTGTGGCTCTGCTGTGTATGACCACATTGTTTGTCGTTGGTGGGAGAGTCAGTGTCAGCTTCTGTTTGTTGCTGCTGTGTTTCACCAAGTTGGTAGGCAGAGGTGAGCACTGGTGGCACTGCATTGCACCTCTAGTGTGGGGAAATGGAGGCACAAAATTCACAGGTGGTTTACATGTTGGAGGAAGAGGGGAGGCACCGCAGGAGGTACGCACGACCCAGAGTTTTCAGGCCCTATAGCAGTTTCCTAGACCTCACTGACTTGCAGTCTCTCACTAGGTACCGCTTTGATAGGGCTGCCATTCAGCACCTTTGTGACCAGCTCCAACCCATCCTGCAGCCCAGGACCTGTAGGAACAACCCCATCCATGTGCACCTAAAGATCACTGCTTCTCTCTCTTTTCTGGCCACTGGGATTTTCCAGTCTGTCCTAGCTGTGAACACGGGTCTCAACCAGCCTTCCATTTCTAACTACCTCACCCAGTTCCTTGATGCCTTCCTTGCCCACACCTCTGAATACATCACCATAGCGAAAGGGGAGGAAGTGTGTTGGTCAAAATTACCCGCTTTTGTTTTTCAGCATTCATATACATAGCCCCACAGGCAAAGACCCAGCAAAGAGATGGTGAGGAATGGGATTGACAGGCAAGCCACAGATGTCATTGTACATGGTACAGAGCTGCAGACAAGTAGCGCAGTGTACTACAGAGCCTGATGTGCAAGAGAGCCACACAGGCAGGTGAGCAGACATAGAACTTTTTATTTGGCATTTAGGATAAGGTGATTATTTTAGAAACACTATTAACCATTTAGACATGCATAAACTAGCATTTGGAAGTTTATATTGCACAAATCTCTAAATTCCAATGTTACAAAGCTGGAACATACGTATCTGAAGCTGGGCATATTTTAACTGAGATTATGGAAGGTCAAAAAAAGCCATATATTTCATATTTCAGAAGCTTGATGCTGGGATTTATACCTGCTACCTGAGATGTTTAACTTTCAGAAAAGTCCTTCTGGAGCGCACCCCCCCCCCCCCGAAACGCACCCTACCTTTAAGCGGGGGGTCAGGCTGGAGGGCCGATCCGCCCCCAGTGTACGTCACTGGGAGCTGCGTCGGCTCAGCTGCTTCCCTGCTTTCTCTGCCCCGGAACAGGAAGTAACCTGTTCCGGGGCAGAAAGAGCAGGGAACCAGCAAGCCGACACCCTCCCAGCGCGTGCACCCGGGGCGGACCGCCCCACCGCCCACCCCCCTTCCTATGCCACTGATTCCACCTCGTTGGCTTTTTAAAATAAAATCTTTATTTGCTTCAGATCTAAATGTTTATTTTCATGTTTTGGTTACTGTTGATATTTTAGATATTTGTGGCTCTAAAGTAAATATTCCTGTCATACATAACTGGTGCACAAATGTCCATTTTTCTGTGCATCTTAGAACAGGCTCTTCATTGACAAATCCTGATCTAAAATACTAGTAGAACTTGACATGTCCCAGCCTGGACTGCTCAATTCTGGTTCAAAATGCCATTTCACATGGGTATATGTATCAAATTCATCATATCCCTTTTAGCCCCAGCACTAATTGAAATTAATCATATGCATGATTTGGTAATGTGTTTTTCATATCTCAAGACATACTAGCCCTCAAAGCCTCTGTTCTTATCTAGTCAGATTTAAAGTTAAATGTCTATGAAATCCATTAGAGAACTCTTTCTATCACAAGGAAGCAAATCTGTCAATATTTTGTTGTAAGTGGTAGAGTGGGTGAGTCTGTGGAAATGTTTATTTTGTTGTCTATTAAATAAACTTTATATTCTTCCTTCTTGAAAAGTACATCAATGTTAACAAATGAATAAATATTTCAATATTTGCTATTAAAATCACTGCTGGCAGCATGTATGGTCTTCCTTCAATAAAGTTATCAATAAGCAATATGCTACCTTTTGAAAACAGAACAGCATACTGACTAATTCATTTATAATTGTTTGTGTTTTCAGAGTAGAGTAGGGTGAAACTCTTGTTTCCAAATATTTATTTTTGTATCAGTGGATTGTATGAGCAAAGCCAGCAAGACTTTTCAATGCTAACGGGCATTTGTAAACTAAAAAAAATAGCGCACATAAATTGAAAGTCATTATAGCATACTGCACAGCAAGAGAGAAATGATATTTTTAATGATAATATTAGGAAATCTCCAGGTAAACCCATCACAAATTGCTAACAGTAATTTCACTAACAACTAGCAATCAAGACTATTTATTTCATTATTCATTAACATTTAAAGCCATGTTTTGCAAAGGGTGTCTAGGTTTGGATGTTCACAGTTCCCAAGTATCATAAAATAGGCTGTGCTGAATGTTGAACCATATGTAAGAGGACACCAGCAAGTCCAAGGGTATTTGCCAGCAGGTACAGTGTAAGCATCGATTTCACAAAATAATATGTCCTAGAAAAGAGAGTCATCAGTCTGGTATTTGCATGCATAAGCATTGGTAACTGTATGTGTAAATGCCAGTCTAGCAACATATATGTGTACTTGCTGGCATGCATGTAAGTGCCAGGTTTCACAAGATGGCATATTTAAGAGATGCCAATTAAGGCACTATGAAGAAATAGTGCATTTTAAGCCTGTAAAATGAATTGGATATTTTCCTGCATTAATTATGTCTTGAAGTGAATTTCTCCTATTTGACCAGCAGGTGGTGTTTCTTTGCTGTAAAGCTGTTACAGAGAAATGAATGTTCTTTCTTTAGTTTTAGCACACAGATAGGAAGTAAGAAGCAGTATACTTTTGAATGTTGTAGTTCAGGGCTCTAATTGGCTCAGTAGCTCATTTTCATTTAAAATGTACTGGCTTATGCTCCAGTCTTAGCCAAGGAGGAAAGAGAGACAGATCTCTTTGCTGAGGTTCGGTGAACAGTTATATGTCCTGATCTGCCCAGGTACTTTTTAGAAAGTAAACAAATGTTTAGTTAGTTTTGAGGTTGATCCATATTTCAGTTGTCTATTGTTTGTGAGATTGCACAATTTTTTGTCCACTGTTCAAGTTCTGACAATAAACATTTTCAGTTTGTTGACTCTGCCTGTCTGGACAGATAAAGAATCCTGGAGGTTTGTGTGGTGGGTCTGTGAGTGTTTTCTGGGAACTGTGGGACAACTGGGAGTATGGCCTCCAGTAACCTAGAAATTACTAGGGATAATTTGGGAGCGGGACACTCACCCAGAGGTAGCTGTGACTCAGTCAGTGGGAGGAGGATGCTAGTATAGAGCACAAGTGGCAGGTGGACCTGAGCTGTGCTGGGTATAGACCCTCTAAGTGGCCCATTTCAAGAAGGCACCAATTTATTTTTCAGACTATGTGTCACGTATCCTGGCTGTTCTGAGCTGGGCACTGGTGGCCATCTTGGATTCAGGTTTATTCCAGGGTTTGGCGGCCATCTTGGAGAGGGCTGTTAGGCCAGGGCAGCCATCTTGGAGGTGGCAGCTGCAGGAAGGAAACCCTTATTTGGTCGCAGGGAGTTCCTGATGGGGGCTGCCATCTTGTTTTCAGCTGTGCCTGGTTGAGCCTGATTCCTTCCTATTTAAGGCTCTGCCCTCAGTCTATCAGTGCTTTGGCTTCTACTCGGTTCGCTGACTAGTAACAGTGCTTTGGATCTACTTCTGACGGATACCTGGTTCTGACCTTTGCCTGTTCCTGGACCTGCTTCTGACCGCTGCCTGGTATTGACCACTGCCTGTTCCTGGACCTGCTTTTGACCGCTGCCTGGTACTGAACCCTGCCTGTTCCTGGACCTTCTAGTGACCACTGCCTGGTGTTGACCTGTTGCCTAGCCCTGGTTTGCTGTGACCTGCTGCTTGGTCTAACCCTGTGGACTTTGTGCTGGACTTTGTTCTCTCTGTTGCTGGCCGCCCGAACTCAGGGGCTCAACTCCTAGGGAACGGCGGGAGGCACAGAGAGGACTCAGGATTTTGGCCGACAGCCCGGTGAGGGTTTCCTTCATTGTGTTCAAGGGCTCACCTCTTCGTGGAGATACATTACACTTTGTAGAAGTTACCACAATTACCCCCTCAATCACTGTTCTGCTCTCTCTCTCCTGATAGGCTTTCTACTCAGCTGATTAGCATATAGATAACCAGAGTATAGAACATCACTGTGAAGGCTCAGAACTCTTGAACTAAAATCTTCTTTAATGGAAATCAAACAAAGGGAAATAACTTACAGTTAGATGTGCTGGACAAGAGTCTCTGCCCTGAAGATTGGGAATCTATTTTCAACCAGCCACTGTCCTCTAGCATGCATGGAGGGGCTAGGAGAAATCCAGCTCTGTGCTGGGAGTGAATGCTGTCAATTCTTTTAAATGGTAAAAATCTGGTTATTTATAGTAGCTTGAAAGGGGGAGTATGTAATAGTTTTGCCTCAGATCAGGTTAAATGACCATGAGGAAAAATTTTAAAAGCATCTGTGAACTGCCTTTTTAAAAAGGAAAATAAACATGTGGCACACACGTTAGGCACTGACTATGGTGCCTATTTTAAGCCTATTCTATAAGGAAAAGTAAGTATCTACTTTTCTTTATAGAATACTGACACAAATGGCTGAAAACACAAATGCGTTAAGATGCAATCAGCCCTACAGGTGGTATAAATGATTGCATGTAGATGTTGAATAAATATAATGCTACCAAACAATCACATTGCCACCAAACAATCAGATGGCCCATGAGTAAACATGAGTAAACAACTTCTTTCAATCTCAGCTCTGGCCGATATCCTCACTAGTCCAATCTTCTTTCATTTCTATTAATTTTTATGTAACTTTACTTTTTTCAATAATCATTTTCATTCAATTTTATAATCAAACTGGTATTACTTATCTTCAGTCATGTATTAATTCAAACTTCAATGCAAGGCCACCTCTCCCAACATGAATTCATGTTTCAGCACTCTGTGTCAGGGTCCAGCTACCAGAGATACTGTCAAGATTTCCCTGTGGCTAGTAACAATTCCACTCAAGATGCATGTAGATGTTAGCACATATGCACACAAATGATAGTAATCTAATTTACATGTGTAATTCCCCCATTATATAGGGATTACTGAGGGGTATTAGCCTGTCCCAAGAGTCAAGGGGGGGGGGGAGAAGGAGTGGATGTCTCTGGGTGGGAGGGAAGCTCAGCCCAAGGGGAGTGTTATGGTAATAACCTGCAGAGGGAAATGGGTTTGGTATTTGATTTTTAAAACACAATAAATATCATACACCAAACGCTCAGTAATTCTTGCACGGCTTCCAAAGATATTTTATAAAATATTTGCACAAACACAAAGAGGAAAAAGCCTCAGCAGACCCCAGCTATTTTATGTCGCTACAACCAATCAGAGTTCAGTGTCTATGATCAGCATAAAAAAACCCTCTTTTCTGTTATTTATTTTGTATTATTTAATAAATCAAAAACATGTAGTAAGTTGTCCTGCACATTCATTCAGAACACCATGCATAACTTGAAAGTTTAATGATCACCACATAAGTCTGACAATCACATTGCCACCAAACAATCAGATGACCCATGAGCAAAGAACTTCTTTCAAGCTCAACTCCAGCTGATATCTTCATCAGTTCAATCTTCCTTAATTTTTATGTAATTTTACTTTTTCGATTAGCAGAAACGAAATGCTGGCCACCGTCGGACTTATGTGGTGGTTAAGTATGATGTTCTGAAAGAATGTGCAGGAGAGCTTACTAAATGTTTTGATTTACAGTATTAAGTAGAGAGGTGTGGTAGCCATGTTAGTCCACTTTTAAAAGTAATCAATAGAAATAAAACAAAATAAAACATGGAAAATAAAATAAGATGATACCTTTTTTATTGGACATAACTTAATACATGTTTCGATTAACTTTCGAAGGTTGCCCTTCTTCGTCAGATCGGAAATAAGCAAATGTTGGTAGATGACAGTATATATAAGTGAAACATCAAAGCATTCCAGTGACAGTCTAACAGGATGGGGTGGATAGGTGAAAGACAGGAAGAGTTGGGTGGATGAGGGACAAGGCGATATGCATGGAGACAGGAGGGTGACAAAGCAGTACAATTTTATGGTTTATAATGGGCTAGAAAACCCAGATCTTTGTTAAGTCATGTCTGGTGGGTGTCAAAATATTTAATCATTCTGACTTCAAAGGTCTTACGTTCCTGTATTGTTTTAAAGTTGCCTTTCAGGATTCTTACCATGTAATCACTGGTACAGTGTTCTGGTTTTGTAAAGTGCTGCCCCACAGGCGTGACATCCTTATTGGTACTAGCATTTTTCATATGGTATCTATGTAAATTAAATCTCTTCTTTAGCATCTGACTTGTTTCTCCAATGTAGCAGCCTTCGTTGCATTTTTTTTACACTGAGTGATATATACCACATTGGAAGATTTATTAAATAATACAAAATAAATAATGCGAAAGAGGTTTTTCTATGCTGATGATAGACACTGAACCCTGATTGGCTGTAATAACATAAAATAGCTGGGGTCTGCTTAGGCTTTTTCCTCTTTGTGTTTTGTGCAAATAATTTTGTAAAATATCTTTGGAAGCCGTTCAAGAATTGTTTAGTATTTGGTGTATGATCTTTGTTGTTTTGAAAATTTAAAAGTACTTCAGCGCCTTCCAATTTATGTTTGTTATATGATTGACAGTGGAGGTGGAGCTTGAAGATAATGAAAGTTTCTGTTTGGTTGTGCATGAGGTCTTTGGTTGCTTTCATCCCTGCCAGGACCCTAGGAGGAGAAGGGGGTATCCTGAAAAGGCCAGATAACCTAAGGCTGGATTTAGAGGGAGTTATTATCAGCAAAAGGCAGTAACTATTGGAGTGCTCTGGGTGGGCAGGGGGAGTCCAGTTCACGAGCAGGAATAGGGAAGAGCCTGTATAAGACCAAAGGGTGCAGTCTGGTAATGTGCAACTCTGGGAGAGAGGACAGACTAGAGGTCTGATCCTGGAGGAGTTTGCTGGTAACGACCACCACTATCAGCACAATCTTGGATTATATAGCCCAAAAGGATGGGTGATGAACTGGAGGAGCTATATATTTGTACATACTTCTGAGTTGCTGGTTGGAGCCCATTAAATAGTGAATAGGACTGTATTCAATAGTTTTGGATGGCAGGGGTGTAGCCAGACACCCAATTTTGGGTGGATCTGGGCCCAAGATGGGTGGGCAGAAGAACTTCGCCTTGTCCCACAAGTGATTTGGTCTCTCCCTCTCTTGCTTGCATGCCATATGGTCTCTCAAACATCTCCCCTCCCCTTCATACCTTTTAAATAGCAGATTTTCACCAGCAGCGAGCACCAACTAATACACACTGCTCATGCTGGCCCCACAGCCTTCCCTCTGATGAAACTTCCTATTTCCGCATAGGCAGGAATACATCAGAGGGAAGGCTGTGAGACCGGTGTGAGCAGTATGCATCAGTCGCTGCTCACTGCAGGTGAAGATCTGCTAATTATAAGTTTTCGGATGGTGGGGCTTGGGGATCCCTGCCAGCCACATCATAGGTGTGCTGCTACTAGGTGTTTCTGAGCCCGCCCACCTGGGCTTACTCTTGGCTACTCCACTGTTGGATGGAGCAAAACCTCTTAAACCAAATGCAGACTGCATATAAAATAAAGCTAAAGTTTGGATTTAGTGCCATTGAAAAGTTCAGTAAAACTTTTACATAAAATTACAATCCTTTGGCATGTTGAATATTAGTTTGAAAGAAAGAGTAAAGAAATGGCTATTGGACTATTAGAGGGTACTCAGAAATCAGCCCAGCTTAACATCCTACAGCCTTCTGGATC